>NC_081570.1:44904241-44983364 GCF_022355385.1 Mustela nigripes | reverse complement strand
GGGCGGCTCAGTGGGTTAAGCCGCTGCCTTTGGCTCAGGTCATGATCTCAGGGTCCTGGGATCGAGCCCCGCATCGGGCTCTCTGCTCGGCAGGGAGCCTGCTTCCTCCTCTCTCTCTGCCTACTTCTCTGCCTGCTTGTGATCTTTCTCTGTCAAGTAAATAAAAAAATCTTAAAAAAAAGAAAGAAAATGCTTTCTAGAGCAGCTACTTAAATACTTTCTTCTCTCTCTCCCTCCCTTCCTGCCTCCTCCCCTCCTTCTTTGCTGCTTTCTTCCCTAATTATCCCATCTCAGCGCCTTTCTTTTGATGTTTTGGGCTAAGATCCCTGAAATTACTTTAAACTCTGCCTCTCCTTTCCCTAGACAATATTTTTTTTTGCTGATCCTCATGATTTTAGTCTTTGAAAGATGTCTAGAGGGTAAGGCCTCCTGGGGGGCTCAGTCAATGAAGCATCCAACTCTTGGTTTCGGCTCAGGTCTTGATCTCAGGGTCTTGAGATGCAGCTGCATCTGGCTTTCTGCTGTGCAGGGAGTCTGCTTGAATATTCTCTCCCTCTGCTCCTCTCCCATGCTCTCTCCATCTCTCTAAAATAAATCAAATCTTATTTAAAAAAAAAGATGTCTGGAGCAAACATTTATGTTTCCTTTCCCATTGTCACCCCTTCAGGTTCACACACCTGCTACCTGGATCATTCCCTGTTACACAGCAGCCCCTCCAGGGGGCAGGGGCCCAGCATCACCAAAGTCAGGAAAAGGGGTCAAAACCTTAACTCACCAAGGGGCACAAGGGAACATAAAGGAGTGAAGCCGGCCAGGGAGCAATGGTGGCTATGACATAATGGGGAGGTCATGTCTCATCTTCAGGGAAGAGTGGCTGTGTAAGAAACTGCCTGCTCATTGTTTCCATGTGGAGAATGCTGGTGTTGCTGGACCTTTCCATGTTTTAGGAGAAACTGCGGATCTATACATGACATCCGCTGATACAGAAAGGATGGCAAGTAGTTCACTTTTCAAAATCCCCATTGTTTGAGCTAAACTAGGCTGCTGGTCAGATCTGACACGTAGGTGGAAAGGTTATGAGGTCTAAGGAGATGCTCAAATAATGTTTAGAAAAATAAATGGATCCAGGACGCACTTCCTCTCCAGGTCTGGCTCAGTCTCTTCCTGCCTTGTGCATTGTCCCCTTTGATTAATCCCACTTTCAAAATGTGGTGTATGTTTCTCTCATACCTTTCATGCCAGTTGTCCATACCAGTTGGAAACATGCTCTGTTCTACGTGCTAAAGGAGACTCGATAATAAGGAAACATCCCGGAATTGATGAGATAGCAAAGTCAGGTAGTTTCTGGCAGGCACAAACAGAAACAATACCGCTTCAGCTATTTTTAAAAATCAAGTTTCTTCTGTTGGTACCATTGCATTTGGAGGATAATTTTTAAGTCACATCATACATCATAATTGAACCACAAGTACTTCACATTTTACTAGGGTATACCTCGATTGTGGGTTCCTCAGTGGCAAGCTGACATTAATCATGGTTTATATTCAGTGTTCCTGTAGACCAGCAGATAGTCATGTATGTAAGTGACAATAAAGAATTACTTACAAGTCAGTTAAAACTGGTAGTTGGTTAATTATTCGATTTAGTTGGAACAAGAATCCTATTAATATAAATTCATATAACAATCTTGCAAAGACAGATCAACGCTTTTGCTTTGTCCAAGTAGCTCCCGATTGATGTCGCCTGTGCCCAGTTGACTCTCTTGAATGGGTGTGTTTATAAGCTCTGTGATTTTCAGTTTCTTTAAAGCAATGCAAGACATAAAATATATTCGGAAGAAATTTTAATGTATAGGCCTTCTAGACTTTTGTGATTTTTTTCCCCCTAGTCTTTTACAATAGTCTTGCTCACTATTAATTTGAAAATAGTATCTTTTACCAAGTTGTCTCTAAATAGTTTATACATAGCAATCACCTGTACTTTCATATACAAAACAAATCTCTTTATAAAATTCATTTTATTAGTTTACATAATACTTAATTAATTAAAAAATTATTTTCAGAAATTCAACCAGGATAAAGAGCAGGGGACCAAATATTAGACTTGTGATCATCCTACTGGTACTGAACTGGTAGGAGATTAATTTTCTAGCATTCTGGGGACCAGGACACTAGTACTGGGCATTCTCTGTGCCGGGCGCATGACTCCATCTTTTGTAAACCAAATGGGAGCTATTGATTCTATCGTCTGTTCAGTGAGAGTTTAGTGACATCTACTCTACTATTGGATTCAGGTAGCATTTATTGGATTTTTTGCAATGATAATAATTTCTCACCCACTTAAGTGTTCAGGGATGTTTCCAAGTTGCATTTACTTATATTATCATACTCTCATGGCAACCCTGAGTAAGACATTTTTCCCCTTTGACAGATAAGGCAATTTTCAGACAGGCCGAAGTGACTTCCATAAGATCACATAGCTTGCAAATAATGAGTGAAGGACTAGAACCCAGTTCCAAGTTCAGGACTCCTGTTGCTCCCTGCTGCTACTGGTCCAAACCAGAGTAAATGAACTCCAAAGACCCTTTGGGCTTTACCATGCTGATGCTGTGATAGATTAGCAACATCTTGTATATATCATCCATTCTAAAGTTATGAGCTTCTATCCCTCTATGGTTCTGTGGCCACTGGCTTGATGTGGAGGGGAGAAGGAGATTAAGTCGAGGGGCCAATTAGTTTCAGAATGGTTGAGTAAATGTTTCACAACATCTTTGAGTGTGTCCCTCTCTCCTTTGATGAATGGCTCTTGCCTCTTTTTGACAGATTGATCTTGAGTGTTGGGTATTTTTCTCTCACCACATTAGCTGCCAGTTTTCCAGACTATCCCCCCAGGACAGAGATGAGGTGAGAGGTAAGTTGTTTGTAAGTATGACTTGACTGAGCATTGCAACCAGGCTGAACCTCAGAAAGCCCTTCTGTGCTTGGAGCCTGCTTTCATGTCTTGAAAATCCTGATTTATTTCAGGACAGGGAAAATCCGAGCCAGCTTGCAGACTGGAAATTAAAATCTTAAAACTATGTATGAAAATCGAATATTCCAAATGGCCTGGTTTAAACATCACCCTGCATCGTTGATCAAATGTAAAAGTTCTTGAAAAGAAGCAGGGGGATTTATGACTAGGTGCAGGACTGGGGAAAGGCTTGGCGAATATTTATGGGTAACTTCAAGGAATTCCACGGACTCCACTTTAGTCTGCTTTTGTGCCCTCATGTTTCTGCTTTGGAAATTTCAAGCCTGCAAATGCTTATGGATTGAAAAATATTTTGGTTTGGCTGTATTCTGTTAACTTCTGAATTTTGGGGGGCAGGAGAGAGATTATATATATTTATTTGGACATATTTATCATCCTGTATGTAAGTGTGTATGCATGTGTTTTTATTCCTTTAGATTTACGTCTTTGACTTTCTTGAGGACAGGACCTTTGCTTTAACTATCTCTGTGCCCCCAGACCCAATACAGCTTTTGGAAGTTGGGAGGTATTCCCATAAGGACTCTCCTGATTCATATGGTGTTACTTAATTTCTGTTGGGTACCTCCTTGACCTATATCTTGTGCTAGTGGATGAGGGAGGTAGAGACAAATGGAGAGAGTAGGAATTTTCAATATGGACATGCCTTTAAAACTTAAAAGAATATAATTAAAAAGGAAATGGATAAAACCAGCAAGCCTTACAACTTAATTCCTGTTTTGTACCTTCAGTAGCCAGTAGGGCACCCGACACACGTTGACCATTTCATACACTTATTCAGGTGTATTGGAAAGAGGCAGAGAAGGCAACTTGAGTTTTATTCTCCTGTCGGCTGGCGAAGATGAGATGGACCCATACAACACAGGCCAGTGGGTGGGTTGGTAACGGATATAAACACCATCAATAAATTTCAAGGCACTGTTTTAGGTATTTCCACATAAATCATCCTATTTAATCCTCTCAAATGTTTGGTAGGACTGGCATTACTACTTATAGGTATTAAAATGCTTCCCTCTTCCTAGAAGATCTTTCTACTTGTTTCAAGCTGTTAAGTACTCCTCTTCTCCAGAGCCCACTCCAGCGGCCGGACCTCTGTGATTCCTTTTCTTCTAGTTCTGGCCAGAGTCATAGGCTCCTTCCTTTTTGCTGCCATAAGACTTTGTGTATTCCTCAAGCTCTGCTGACTGAGTCTGGGACTCCTGGAGCTTTCCTTGTCACCTTCTCTACCCTTTCCATTCTACATCAATGGGCCACCAAGGCATCTGCATTCCCCTCAACCCCCAAACGACCCAACAACTCAGGCTTCCAAACTCCTCTAGCTTGCACCACGGTCACTGTAGCTCTCATCCACCTCGTGTCTTTTCAGACTGTGGTAACAGCCTCCTTCCTCCCTAGTCTGTTGCTCTGATTCTTGTGGCTCATGTCATTCATTCCCCCGCAGTCCAGTAATCATTCAGCAAATTCCCACTGCTACTAAAATAAGTCTGCAGATCTGAATGCCGCTTACAGAACTGTGCCAGCTCCTCCCCCATCAGCCCCATCCTGTACCCATGCCCTTTGTCATCCAAGAGTTTGGCCTTTTCTTTGCCAAGTGCTTTTCTACCTGCTATTCCCTCCGCCTAGAATATCCTTTCGGCCTGAGCTAGCTCCTTCTCCCTCTTCAGGTCTTAGCTGAAATGTGTTCCCAGGCTAGGCTTTGCTGAGCCCCTGGGATCACCTACAGAGGATAATATTCCTTTTCCTTTATAGCACCCAGGGGAACTTACGTGTATGTATAGATTTGCTTAATGACTGCTTCCTCTACTGAAGGCAAGACTTGCTGGGGAGGAGATGCATCTGTTGGATTTTTTTCATGCTTTTAATCCCATACTAAGTGCCTCAGAGTATGGAGGACATTCACTAAATATTTATTAAAAATTTAATAAATAAGGAGTGCATGGGTGGCTTAGTTAAGTGTCTGACTGTTGGTTTCGACTCAAGTCATTATCTCAGGGTCATGAGATGGAGCCCTTCCTTGAGTTCCATGCTCAGCAGGAGATCTGCCGGAGATTCTCTCTCCCTCTGCTCTTCCCCACCCTCACTTGTTCTCTTTCGCTCTCTCTCAGTCAAATAAATAAATTAATTAATTAAAAAAATCTTTAAAAAAATACTTTAAAAATTTAAAAAAAATGGATATCAGTGAAATTCCTCAACTATGACCCTCTTACCAGAACTATTTAATGGACTCCTTATTTTTGTTTAGTGTCTTCCTCTGTAGTAAAAGCAACCAAAATATGTTTTTAAAACTTCCTTTTGGGGGCGCCTGGGTGGCTCAGTTGGTTAAGTGACTGCTTTCAGCTCAGGTCATGATCCCTGGATCAAGTCCCACATCGGGTTCCCAGCTCCATGGGGAGTCTACTTCTTTCTCCCTCTGACCTTCTCCCCGCTCATGCTCTCTCTCACAGTCTCTCTCTCAAATAAATAAATAAATAGAATCTTTAAGAATTCCCTTTGGTTGTAAGTTTCCTCTGAATCTCACCCTCCCCTGACCAAACTGCATTGGGAAGGTGTCAACAGCCCCATTTATACGAAACACCCATCTGAAAATGCCCCACCTGCTGCTCATGCACCTTTAAGTGATCTGAACCCATGTGCCCCCAACACCCCAAGCGAGGGCGTGGCTCTTCACTTTGTGGGGAGCTGATGAGCAAGCCATTTTAGCTGTGTTTCATCATGAGGAAACTGGGGAAAGCATGAAGTGGAGTCACTTGGCTGAACTAGAGCAGGGTCCCCAGTCTCCTGTCAAAGAAGAGGGATGCAGTGGGACAGAGGAGAGTGGGAAGGAATTCAAACCACCTGCCAGTCCAGGCTGGCAGCGAGACATGGTAGGTAACCACCCTCAACATCCTGCTCTTGGTTTGAAGTGCCCTGGTGTTCTGAGAAGGGAGCCCAAACACAGCAAGCTTGGTGCCAGAAAAGAAATTCTCACTCAAAATATTTTCCCAACAACATTCTTATTTGAAAGAGGCCTCACCAAATGAAAACACATGTGCAGGGGGTTCTTCTCGTGCCTTTCTCTGCCTGTATATATATTTTCTTTTGTATTCTTGACCACCCTGACATTGTAGTTTTTATTTTGAGGAGATTTTTAAATAATTTCCCTGCAACCCATTCATCTTCCTGTCCTGATGTAGAGTGAATTTTCACCTTTTCCAGTCAGTTGTAATGTAGCAGAAACAACCAGAGTTGCCTCTAGGTGCTGGGGCAGAGAGCAGACTTGGAGCAGGTGGGCTGAGCCAATAAAATACAGCTGGGAAACAGGAAACAGCAGAGAAATTGCCCCAAGTTGCCCTCTGCTGGAGCCCAGCCACTCTCCCCTGTGAAACCTAGTCATGCTCTGCTTTCCTACCTGGTTCCTTCCTGGGCTTGAGACATCGCTTCCCATCTTAGACCTTCCTTTTCCGTGGTGTAGCCCCTTTTTGCCCACCCCAAATGCTGCTTCCCAAGTATAGGTCAGGGTCATCGCGGAGCTCATTCCCCCTTCTTGCCCTGGGTGTGGCTGTGCTGGCTGGAGTTATGGCCAAAAGAGCATCAAATTCACAACAGTGTGTCCTCCCCAGCCCCAGCATTATTGCTCACTTTTGCAAGTTAATGCAGGAGACGGATCCCTCTGAAGACAAGAAAGACCTCCTTCGTGGTCCTAAAGAATCCAGAACTTATGCCGGTTTGCTTTCTGTTTATTTCATCGTTCCAAACATGAGTCCATGCAATCCACCTGTGACTTGAGTTCCAGAATATCTTCCTGAAGGTTATTTCTGAGAATATCTTTCAAACTACTTCTGTGGTTTCCCTCTGGGTCTTTGCCAAATGCTATTTCCTATGCCTGGAATGGCCCTCTTTAGAATTTTCCTGTCGTTACCCCTTTCTCTCAGCTGAGTTCCAACTGTACCGCCTCCCGTATGAAGCCTTTTCTGAGGACATTTAAGGGAAAGAGGCCATGCCCTAACACTGAGATTTCCGAATTTAAATTCCAAGTTATTCGCCTGCCAGCTGCAAAACATAGAACTATTTGAGTCCTCTTGTGCCTCAGTTGCCGTATCTTTTAAAATGGGCATACTATTAATATCTATTTAGTAAAACTTGAGATTTAGTGGGCTTAAGCCTGTGAAGTAGTTAGAATAGTTAAGTGCTCAGTATCATCCTTTCTACACAGTCAAGCTGGTTTGGACATCCATAATAATCCACAGAGCTTTCATTCACTCCTTAAGTACATATTTTCAGGGCTGGAAGGTGCTAGGCACTCACTCAGGCACTGCTCACAGCCTAGGATGCTGTGTTCACAGTACCTTCCTGTCCTTGCTCTCACCTATAGAGATGATGAAGATAGAAAATTTCTTTCTGGAGAAGCCATGTAGTAGTTTCCTAGTGAATGCACTGCGGGTTGAGTTAACTTTGTCTATGGATTAAAGAAGCATCAGGGAGATGGGCCCTAAGGGATCCATATCTTACCATTTTATCATACCTGATCTCAGAGAAGATAGGTTTAATGCCATTACTTACTTATGAATGGAGCTGTATGTTCTTTAAGGGTAGCATTTGATAACATAGGAAACTCATCATTCATGTAAGAGGATAATGTATCGATGACAACAACTGTTATCACCACCATCATGTGTGCAATGCAAACGTCATGATGACCATTACCACTGCCACCTCCATCACAGCAACTGTCACCATGGTGTGCACCATCCTCACTGTCACCATTACCATTATCACCAGCACTGTGGCCACCCTGCCACTACCAGCTCCAACACCATCAGCACCATGAACATAATTGTGTGTATGTGTGTATATATACACGCACACTATATATATACATATATGTGTATATGTATATACATATGTGTATGTATAAATACGTATACACATATAACATATATAATGATTATAATAATAGTATATGTGCTTCCAAAGCGAGCACAATATATAATGAATATAACAGTGACAGAACAATAGCATTGATGATTTTCAAGATTACTCAGCAACCTTATGAGGTAGGAATTATTATTTTTTTTATTTAACTATTTATGTGAGAGAGAGTGTGTGTGCACGAGTTGGGGGACAGGGGCACAGTGAGAGGAGAGAGAGAATGTCAAGCAGACTCCCTGCAGAGTGCAGAGCCTGTCACAGGGCTCCATCTCATGACCCTGAGATCATGACCTGAGCTGAAATCAAGAGGCAGATGTTTGATGGAGCCACCCAGGCGCCCTCAGGTAGGAATTACTTTTATCTGAATTTGATGGAGAAGAAAAGTCAGTTTCAAATGTAGTCAGTTTCTCAATTTACACATTTAAGTAATAAAATGATACGGTGATTTTGTGGGATACATTCTCTTCGTCCTTTCAGATTCATTTTTTACCCTTATCCTTATGTCCTCTCTACTCTAAGAGGCTGACCTCATTACATAGGTGCCCTTATCCTCCAGCATTCATTCGCTCAGATCAGCCAGCGGCAGACACTAGCAGGGGACTGGAAGAGGGAAGGAGAGAGAGACCAGAGTATCTCTTCTCATCTGGAACTGTGGTTTGGTAGTGGCTGTTCTTCCTCCAGAACAGCTTTCCTCTATAGCAGCAGTTTTCCTACTTCTGGAAACTGTTCCTTCCTCTTCCTTCTTCTGATCTACAAATACAGCTCCTCGCTATTGCTAGACATTGTATTTTATCATCTCCTGGTGCTTCCTTTACCTTGCTCACACCTCTGAGAGTAATCTTGTAATGACTTTTCAGTGATCTCCGAATATGCCATCTATTCCCTGCCTGGACCCCAAATAATGTGATGTAAAATACAGTATACACCACAAAGTACAATCTGTAATTCCTGAAAACAGGAAGGGAGAAGGAAATAAAGGGAAAAAATAAAGGAAAGAAGAAAAGGAAGGAGGGAAGAAAGGAAGAAAAATAAACTCAGATTTCTACCATCAAGGTCGCTATTAAAATTTTGGTGTGTTTACCTTCAGTTTCTGTTTTCTGGGTGGTTTTTATGACATTGTCACTGTGGTTTATATGTATTTGTGCTTCCAACTTTTTTCATTTCATTATGTTGTTTTATCATTTTTTAACATTGCTTGGTCTACATGACCATTATTTTTAATGACTGGATAATATTCTGTTGAGAGTTCTTTTAAGTTTTTCTGGTTACAAATGATGCATTTTCCATATTTCAGCTGTACTTACGATAAATTCCCTGACGTATTATTTTTGGGTCAAAGGAAATGAACGTTTGTTTGACTCTTAATCTTATTCCCAAATTTCAAATCAAGGGATTTTACTTTAGAAGTTAATATCAGTTTCAGTTTTTACAGGGGAGATTTAAAACACTTACAGTTCTTTTTATAATTGTTTTGTGTCATATGTTTGGGCTTTCATGTATTTTTTTTCTTCCTCCTTCTCCATCTTATAGTTTTTAGATTCAGTACCAAAGTAGCTTTAATGATTTGTAAAGTAAATATTCTTGTTTTGTACTCCAAGAGTGGCTTTCCTAAAATTTTTCATGGTCTACATGCATATTCAACTAATAATCAAAAGTTAAAAATATACCGAAGTTTGGCATTTTGTTCACTACGGGTTTTTGTGGCATTAATTTTTATTTTTAAAAATATTCTTTTATAATTTTTTTTCAAAAATTTATCTTGATATCTGAGTTTTTGGGCATCCCCTTAAAGTTTGTTCCTGAGCAAGTGGCTCACTCTCCTTAACCTCATCCTGGCCCTGAGCCTCATCTCCTATTCATTTTGGCACCTCCTGTCCTTAGCATGGATTCAGCACGTGGAAGGCGTATCGTACCTCCGGTTTGCTTGTTGATGTGATTTATTATGCTATGTCTTACATATGGAGCATTTTGAAAGAGGAACTCGCTAGCTGATTGGCATGAATCAGTTCCCTGTCCATAGAAACAGACTTTCCCATGCCCTTGGCTGCCCACTGTCTGGGTAAATGAAGCGTTTCTGAGATGAAGGTTTTTGTAAATGTGCCTTAGAGCACTCTATTTGATTATCCATTTCATTATGATTGCTTTCCCTTACACAAATACTATATAAATATTATGATGAGAAACAAAAACAAAACAAAAATACCAGAAGATGAAAAAGGAAAACCAACCATTCATTCTTCTTTCTCCAGGATTAAGCATTGAGCAGAAGTATAAAACAATTACAGTTTCATCTAATTGACTGCAGCTGTGCAAACACTGTAGCACACTAAGAGACTGGTGTCCTCCCAGTGCCCCCCCCAATCCCACCTCATGAACATCTTGATATCTGGGTTTGTTTCACTTTTGCCCAAGGCAAGGTGTATGTAGGAAGAATGAAACCATGCTCACTGGTTGAAGGAAAGGAATATATCCTTTCGTAACTGTCAAGCTGGAGCTTAAGCTCATGGGGTTTGATTATTTTGAGGTTCTAATTTCCAGGACTCCCTAGCCAAGAGGAAAAGGGCCATCAGCTGTTAGAATAGGCTAGTAAAGGTCAGAGCAATGGTCTGCTTGCTAGGCTTCATTTTCCCTGTGGGAGATGGGAATTTTATGTTTGTTGGTCAGTGTGTGTCAGAGACTTTAAATTTGTTTTGACTTCATTTTATCCTTGGAAATCATGTGTTTTTATCTGCATTCTATAGATGAGGGGACAGGGATTTAGACTGGTTAATGGTTGAGGGCTAAACATCTTCTCAAACAAGTGGTGTGGAATTTGGGATTAGGACCTTCATTGCTCGACTCTGAAGTCTATTATCCTTGAATCAGCCTCTACCTTTCCCCCTTACTTGCATGTCTTATTCACTTTCTAAACTTCCCTCTTCCCCTCCACTGTCCCGCTCTCAGCTGCCTCATTCTCTTATCCTTGTCATCTGCCTCTGTCAACAGTGGCCTCCCTTCCTGGCTGAGATTCTTAGAGCCATCGAGGTTTAAGGCTGAAAGGCATCACTGGAAAGAACTTCTACAAAGGGTTAATCTTGTTTTTTTGTAAGATTCCCTGGCACTCTAGAAGAGTACTTGGTACATAAGAGGGTGCCAGTAACTGGGTACTAAATATATACATTGTAGGAAACACACAGGAAACCCTTGATTTTTTATATTGTATTTAATGAACTATTATAAATTACATTTTTACTATAATGCCTGTTAGTGCTTTCTTAGATTCTGACGAGATCTTTGTTAATAGAATCTTGGGCCTTCAACTGCCACAGTGTTTATTAAAAATACAATATAAAATGAAAAACACCTTATGATGCAGCAATTCCACATCTAGGTATTTGTCTGAAGGAAATATAAACACTAACTCAAAAAGATAACTGCAATTCCATATTTATCACCATGTTATCCACAATAGCCAAGACACAGGAACAACCTAAGTGTCCATCAACAGATGGATGCATAAAGAAAATGTGGTCTGTGTACACATAAGGGAATATTGTTCAGCCATAAAAAAGAGAAAAATCCTGCCATTTGCAATAACATGAATTGGCCTGAGGACATTATGCTAAGTGAAAGAAGTCAGACAGAGGGAAACAAATAATATGCGCTCACTTATACACAGAATCTAAACAACTCTTTCCCCTAAACGAACAAACAAAACCCCTGACGTCATACATACAGAGAACAGATTGGTGGTTAGCAGAAGTGGGAGGTGGGCAAAATGGGTAATGAACGTCAAAAGGGAGAAACTCCCAGTTATAAAATGAATAAATCCCGGAGTTGTGATGTTCAACATAGTGACTATAGTTAATAATGCTGTATTGAATATTTGAAAGTTGCCAAGATCTTAAAACTTCTTATCATAAGAAAAAAAAATCTGTAATTATATATGGTGGTGGAGGTTAACTGGACTTATTGTGGTGATCATTTCATAATATATATTGAATCATTATGAAACCTGAAACTTATGCCAGTTACGGCGTCTCAGTTAAAAAAATAGAAAATCTCCCCTGATGGAATTATGGGTAAAGACATAAGTCCCCAGGACTGACTGTGATAAAGGTGCTGCAAGGCAATGCTCGCTCTGTGGGAGCACTGGAGCCTCCCTATTTGGCTTCTACTGAAAACAGCTCTAAGATCCCAATAAGCAGACCAGTTTGTGGAGAAAATGCTAGAGAAGCAAACCTCTGCTTAATGTGAGAAAGAGCTTTCCAGCAACCAGAGCTTGCCTGAAGATGGAATGGGCCGTTATAGAGGGCAGTGAGCTTCGTGTCTTCAAAATTATTTAAGGAAAGCCGACATAGGCGTTTTTTAGGATGCTTAAGAGTCCCTAGATGATGGGTTCAAAGAATCCCCTGACTCCCAAACATGCACACAAGAAAGTGAACAGGTGAATAAAGAAAAGTTTTAAAAAAGGATTGGTTCAGAATAAGCCAGGAGGGTTAAACATGAAAATGAATTTTGCTGGAGAGGAGAGGGGTGAGGGGGTGGGGTAATTGGGTGATGGACATTAAGGAGGGCACATGATTTACTGAGCACTGGGTGTCACAAAAGACAGATGATCCACTGAACTCTACATCTGAAACTAATAATACTTGATATATTAATAAACTAAATTTAAAAAATGAAAAAAACCATAAAATACAGTATTATTAACTGTGATGACCATCTGTACATTACATCCCCATGACTTTATTATTGGACATTTATACCAGTTGATTAACTTCACCTATTTCACTCACCCCCCTCCTCCATGCCCAGCCTGTGGCAATCACCAATCTATACTTTGTATCTATGTTCTTAAAAGAAAATGAACCTTGTCTATAGTGGGCATTTAGCATCTGTGTAAAGTCAGAGCACAAAGTACTGAGTCCAAAGCTCTGAACTTGGAATCAGAGCTTCCAAGTTGGCTTCTTCATGAAACACTGATCAGCTTGACCATGGGCAAGTCCCTCACTGTCCCTAACCCTAAGTTTTCTCTTATTTTAAAATGAGATAATTGAGACCTACCTGATGGCTATCTCAGGTTTCTTTGAACTGTAAAATTGTTGATCTGTGTAATATGTGCTCATAATTAGGGAGAACTGACATTCTCAGATAGGTTATGTATCAGCTTTGGAAGTTAATGATGTAGAAGCATCCTACAAACCGATTCCCTGCACACACATCTCAGAACCAGGACAGTGGTGGTGGTGATGGCTGTTCTCTTCTCTTTATGCCCATGAGATCCCTCAAATAATACCTTACATCTTCAGTCCTGAGGACATGCTTGTGTGGAAGTGTGACTTGCAGGCTTTGAACCAAACCCAAAGGAATGTTTCAGGTTTGCTCTTGGCAAAGTCCTTCTTTCCTTGCTCCCTAATGAAGGATTGGAAGGCTAAGAGAGGCCTCATAGGGCTCTTCTTGGCCATTGCCTCCCTCTTTAAACAATGGCTGGATGCGTTCTGTAGGAAGAAAAGGAAACATATGGATTGAATTTCCCCCAAGTGCACTGTGGCCTAGGAGTAGAGTGGAGGCTGGGTGTGGGAGTGGATAGAGAGGAAAGCTTTGGCACAGCACACTGGGAACTTAGTGAAACCTCGGTCCCATGAGAAGTGGGATGGGGTGGGGACAGGGGTTCAATAACTAGCTCTGGCCAGGTGTGTTCTGAACCAGCTGCAGTGGGACAGGCCTTCACAGGAGACCTTTGGAAATGGAGGACTAAGTGGAGTGATGTTGTAATGGGAAGTGGGGAAGATGGGACTATCAAGGCAGGCAGAGACATCCAAAGTTTCAAAGAATCACAGGTCTGAATGTCAAGGGATTCTTTCTGAGGAAGGCAGGTCTGGCTCTATCCTGTGCCTTGAACAATGAGATTTAAAGTTTGGAATTTAGTTAAGTTGAATCAGGAAAGCATTAAACAATGCATACGAATCCTATATCCTTTGCCATGTTACTTAGGACTTATCAGAGAGTCATGACAGGGCCTCTCTCATTGGCACTGTAGATACATTTACAGATGCCAGGTTGGAAGGCAAGAAGGGAAGTATTTGGGTTGTCGAAGAGTTAGAAGTGCATCTGTGTGCTTTTGTACATGCTGTGCTTCCATTTATAAAGATCTCTCATCCTTCTCTGTCTTTGCAACCAATCCTGCCTGCCCCTTCATTGGCTGAGCTTCCTGCCATGGTACCCACACTAGCAAGATTACTATCCTTGGGACTGACAAGTCATGTAAAGCTTCCTTGCCACACACACATGAAGTCTGGGAATTATTGGTAGTTGTACATGTGAATCCCTTACTCTAGACACCCACGAGCATTATGTTGCTGTCTCTTGATTCTTAGCCTGGGTAATTTCTACTGATCCAGAGTGAAATCTTAGAAAATGAGCATTTATCTGTTGGCCTGACACTATTCTGATACACATCACTCCTTTCCCCTTGGGAACCTCATGCCTGACTTCCTTCATCTCCTTCAGAATGGTCCTTTTTAGTTTACATGTGGCACCAAGAACACTGAACACCCTGAAGCCTGAATGACATACCTCACCTCTTTGTATCAGATTATCCCTGGTGTTAGATTGAATCTTGCCCACCTTCCTTGGATTTGGTTTTTAATTACCAGATCTAGTCTGGGAAGAGCTGTCTCTCTTGGCCATAGTCTTCTTCCTCATCTCCTAAATTTGTTTTGGTCTGGTTTTACCCCTTCTCAGTGATGAGAGCTCCCAACATACTATGTCATCAATGAACTCATCATTTAAGACTTACTCACTTTACTTGTCCTATGAAGCCTGTCTTTCTTCATTCAGAAAACATGGGTGGCTTCATTTAATGTGCTTCATATACCTATATTACATTTATTATATTGTATTATAATCACCTGTGAACTACTTCACGGGGCATGAGTAGGTACACTTTAAAATTGAATGATAGGGCGCCTGGGTGGCTCAGTGGGTTAAGCCGCTGCCTTCAGCTCAGGTCATGATCTCAGGGTCCTGGGATCGAGTCCCGCATCGGGCTCTCTGCTCAGCAGGAAGCCTGCTTCCCTCTCTCTCTCTCTGCCTGCCTGCCTCTTCATCTACTTGTGATTTCTCTCTGTCAAATAAATAAATAAAATCTTTAAAAAAAAAAAATAAAATTGAATGATAATAATGATGCAGTCCTATTTTCATTCCTCATTGTGTATTAGAAGTTATGGCAAAACAAAGAAACTCAATAGAAGTTTCTGGAGCAGGTGAAGTATTTAGTTTAGTACCCTACACTTTCAGATGAGAAAACTGACCCTCAGAGAAGTTTAGTGACTTAAAGAGACCCTTGGTGAAATCTTCCAGGACAAAGACCATGCCCGTTTTATCTTTGCACTTCCGTTGCCCAGCCCAGGGTCTGGCACACATTAGACAGTCAATGTATGTATAGTATTGAGTTGAAAAAGAATTCCAGAGACCACAAATCTAGTTAGTGGCAAGGCTAGGACTGTAAATAGGTATCATGACTTTTAAACCCTTGGCCTATAGTCAGATTAAAAAAAAAAAAACAAAGATGTATATTGTATACATACATATATATATATATAAAACCATGACATGACAACATCTCTTAAATTTTATTCTTGGCAGATAATTCTTATCTTTTTTTCCTTTTTAATGGATATCCTTCTTTATTAGTCCTGTCCAAATCATTTCAACAGTTAAAATATGTGGTTGGCTTAACACTGAGTAAACCATTTACTTCCTTTCTGATAAATATTCCAGATTTTGAAAAATACCTCCAAGTATCAAGTCTACAATGGGATTTATTCAAAAGAGGACATATATAAAAAGTAAAGGTTTCTCAAATGCCCTGGATAACTATTTCTAAAAATACTAGGTGCTCACAAATACTGAGAAATATCTCAAGTGAGTAGAGTTAAACACACGGTTAGAGGTGTTAGAATACCAATGGAACATCAAAAAGCAAGGATGGATTTTGTGCTATATTTCCTCCTGTACACCAGAGGGCTCTGTGCAAATGGTAGCGCCAGTTTTCTCCCTGCAGATCAAAGATCTAGTTAAGAGACTGGCGATCTTGTTGTAAAGGCCCAGTAGATATCTTACTTAGGCTTTGCCAGCCATGTGATCTAGGTTGTACTACTCAACTCTGCTGTGTGAAAACAGCTATAGACTATGTGTAGATAAATAAGCCTGGCTGTGTTCTAATAAAACTGTATTTGTGAACATTGACATTTGATTTTACACTGTTTTTACATATCATAAAACAGTACTAAAAAAAAAAAAATTAAGGGGCACCTGGGTAGCTCAGTCAGTTAAGCATCTGACTTTTCGTTTTGGCTCAAATCATGATCTCAAGGGTTGTGAGATTGAGCCCTATGTTGTGTTCCTTGCTTAGTGGGGAGTCTTCTTGGGGATGCTCTCCCTTTCCCCCTTTATGCATTCATTTATGCACTCACATGCTCTCTATAAAATAAATAAATCTTAAAAAAAGTAATGAAAAAAAATAAAAAAAAAATGAAAAATGTAAAAGTCATTCTTATCTCATAGGCTATATAAAAATAGGCAGATTGATTTCGTTTTGATGATCCCAAGTCCAGTTAATAATAATAATAATAACAACAACAACAACAATAATAAAATACTTCCATGATGGATCCCTATTACATGGCAGGCACTATATACATTTTAACACCCATTAAAAAATAAACTGTATTTCTGGGGTGCTTGGGTGGCTCAGTTGTTTAAGCTTTCAACTCTTGATTTCGGCTGAGGTCATGATCTCATGGATCATGAGATCAAACCCTACATTGGGCTCTGCACTCAGAAGAGAGTCTTCTTGAGATTCTCTCCCTCTTCCTCCACTCCGTGCAAGCACGTATGCGTGCTCTCGCTCTCTCTCCCTAAAACAAATAAATCTTAAGAAAGGACTTTATCTCTTAGAATCACCCGCTTTTCAAATGAGGCAACAATGCTCAGAGTGGTTGATCTGGTCAGTGTCACAAAGTTAGTAAGTAGAAGAGCTACGAATGAAGTCCATATCTGGTCTTAGAAGCTGTGCTCCCTACCATCATGCCATCTTGTCTCTTAACTTAAAATACATAGTTTTAGACAACTCTTTCGCTGATGAAATTGTAGTTCAGAATTGTAGGCTCTGGCAGGGAAAGTGCTCTATGGGGAATTAAGATACCTGTGACTTACTATCAACTGTTCCAATCATTTCCCATGTAACCGTGACAAAACTCTTCAATTTTCTGAGTCTTAGTTTCTTCATTTGTAAGACAAAGGAATTAGTGAATGGCAGTGGTGATTTTGTTTCCCGGGGCCATGCAATATCTGAATATGTTTTTGCCTCCATCTTGCCCCATAAGACTGAGGGTGTGTGTTACTGGCATCTAGTGGTTAGAGGCCAGGGATGCTGCTAAAGATCTTCCAGTGCACAAGCTGGTGCCCACAACAATCATCTGATCCAAAATGTCAGGAGAGCTGAGATTGAGAAACCCTGGACTGGGGGACCAAGCCTGCTCTTCCCATTTCTGAGAATCTAATTTTTTGTTCATTTCGCTGAAATATATTTAATTAAATTCCAAGTCACTTTTCTCTGGATCATAGTTTCTTCTTTTGTAAAACAAGAGAATTAAACTGTATAATCTCCAAGATTCGTTTTAATTTTTAAAATGCCCAAGCCTATGATTAACAAGGGAGTACTAAAAATAAATATTATGCTATTAAATCCAAGATAATACAAATTATTTTATATTTTTGTTTCAATAACCAGTGCTGCCCCACTCCCTTAGCCCCCAGGACAAAGGTTGCAAGCTTGCGGTCTATGGGTTGAACCAAGCCTACAGATGTATTTTCTTTGGCCTCCAGATTATATTAGAACATTGAAAATTAGTGGCCAACATTTAAGACTGGATATTTCCAGTAAGTATCCATATTTCTGGTTCCTCTTAAAAAATCAGAAGACAGAGCAACACTGGGCTTGATTTTTGCAAAGAGCTGAAGCTGAGTAGAGCTATCCCTTTAGCTTGGGCTGAGTTCTCCATCTTACCAGAGTTCACACATCACGGGTTTGACTGGTACCATGCTGCCTTCGTTTACTAACATTATCTCCCTCCTTCCCTGCCTGGTTCCTATAGGTAGGTGAGTTTGCTATTCCTGCCCTAGAATTCTTATTCCCTCATGGAATATTCCCAGAAATGTACAGGATTGGGCACTTAGAATTTTCAATTCTTAGACTAAATAAAATAAATGTGAAGTCCTGAAATTGGGTCTAAGTAAACAAGTGGTTGGGAACAGAATGGGAAGAAAAGTCTTTGCAGCAGCTTATAAAAAAAAGTACTCAGAGTTTTAACGGACAGTATGAGGCAATGGTGTTTTGTGCCTGCCAAGTAGCTAATGTGACCCCTGACTGTGTTGTCAGGAGTGAGTGTTCTAATGGAAACGAGGTGGTCCTGCTCTTTTCTCTGCTGCTGAGATGCATCTGAACCATCACGTTCATTCCTTGGCACTACACTATTATGTGTGATTTTAACAAGGAGATGAGCCATGAATTGGTGGGATGACTTGGAACGTCTTTCTGTGAGTGAGATTTGCATGAGTTCAGGCCATGGGTTCTGGAAAAGAGAGGACTCAGGAAGGACAGAATGGATTTTTCCAAATATTGAATAGTGGTTCCGAGGAGGGGGGTCAGATCAGCATCATGACCTTCAACACATGCCTCAGACCCTTCTCTGAGCTTCAGTTTTCTCACTTCTATAATAAAAGGTTATTCATAACCTTTCTCCCCAACCTCAAGAAATCCTCTCTACAAAGGGAAGTTAATCTTGAAACAAAATATGTAACTATGTAAAATAAATCATTCAAATTGAACTGATTATTTTTTGAGTTTTCAACCTAATATATTCTTTGAGTATTCAACTCAAACTAAATCACATCAGTGCCCTGGTTGGGTAAATGCAGAGTTTCCAGAGCCAATCTGTTTAGCTCTTTCCTTTAGCCCTCAAAGGCCATATCTGAGAGCACTTTAAAGAGCCTCTGGGATACAGTGTGATGAAACCCAATCTAGGTTTCTAAGATCCCTGCTTATTCTAAAATATTCATTTTCTATAGACTATGTTTCCTGACTGTGAAACATCAGGGAAACTTTTGAGATTAGCTTGAGAATAAGATGGGCCATCAAAGGCTGGGATGGTGCAGAGATGGTTCCCTGGTGGGGTGGGGATGGGGGAAGGAACAACAGTGGAGAAGTGTATATTTGAAGTGAGTCAGAACCTCATGACAATTGTCTAGTAAGAAATGCAGATGGCAGCTTGGTCTTTGTGTCTTTAGGAGCTTTGGAAGACTGTGTTTTGTAGACATCATGGTCTTCTCTTTTGCATCAAGTTTTTACATCATTCTACTTCCATTTTATATTATACAGTTTGAAGGTTATAGCATGCTGGAGGTGGGTCCTGGTTGGTTTAAGTGGTGGTGGTAATCCCTCCCTTTTGATAGTGATTGGTCCAGGAACCCAGGTGTTGGTGAATCAGTGTGCATAAGGCTCCTTTAATGGGGATTGATGAGGAATGGACACATTGCCCAAGTTGGGCAATGAGAACTTCAGGGGAGTGCTTGCTGCAGGGTCCTTTAGGAAAATTTCATTATTTATAAGAGAATCAAATGGAGGAAGTTCATTCTTTCCCCTGCATATCTGAAGGTAGTCATATGTAGGTTTGGGACCTACAGTTACTGAAGTCACTTCACTACCAGTCTGGATATAAAATTGGCTCAAGGAGAAAGTCTTAGCCATTAGACTTGAAGGCCGTGGATCTAAAGTCACACGACTGAGCCAAAATCTGAAGCTTGCTGACCTTCTGAACTTTCAGGTATGTGAGCCAATAACTTCCCTTCTTTTCTTAGCATTTTAGCTTGATCAATCTGGGTTGTCTACCTCCTAAAACTTAACGAATCCCAACTGATATCTTAGGTTATCTAAGCCGGAAAGGTTTCTTTCCAGGAAGGGGTGAGCATATTGAAGAGTATATCAGATACATCTTTTGTCCTACCTCAGATTCTCGTGGCTTCACCTATCTCCTGAACTCTGATTAGCTGGCCTATTCCAGTTGCTGCAGCTGTCTGACTCTGTACTAACCCATAGAGTTAAGCCACTTGAGATCAACTAACAACAGGCCTGAAAACATTTGTGTGTCATAACACTTCTTGACTCAGATGAAGATCAAGCTGCAGGTGTGAGACCTGGCTTTCTGAGCAGCTGCTGCTGGGGCTCTGATGCAGCCTGGGAACATGGAGGAGTTAAACCCCTAGAAGGCAAACTCAGAGCAGTGGAACTCAGGAGATGTGAAGGATTTGGCAAATTTGCACTTTCTTCTTCCTTCCAGTAGGCTGAACCAAGCATTCCCCCCTCTGTATAGCCTAGAGACATCTCCTATAGCTGCCTCGTAGAAATACCTTTGTGAAATGTATCGCCTTGCATTATTCTCCACCTCACTTCTCTTTTTGCTCACTTTTATAGCGATAGTACTGCATCTCCTAAATAAAGCATTCATACTAATTCTTGCCTCGGGCTCCATTTCTAGGAAAAGCAGCTAAGATAGAATGGAAAAACCCAAAGAAGAAATAATTGGTGGAGAGATTAGACTATTGCCTGGCATGGTTTTAATATTTAGAAAAATCTGATCTTTTATGAAGATCAACAATCCAAGTGGAATGCACTGGATTAAATAGTACAGTAGTTAAAAGCTCAGACATAGCCTGTGTATTAAAGTTCTAACTCTTCCCTCTACTAATTACGTAATCTTGTTAAAATAATTTAACTCGTCTGGGCTTCACTTTTCTCTTTTGTAAATGATGGGGGTCTTACCTATCCCATAGAGCTGTTGTAAAGATTAAAGAAGATATTGCATATAAAAATACTTATCACAAATGTTTTAACCTCAGCACTATAGACATTTTGGGCTTAGATAATTCACACAACAATAAACATACTGTAGCATGTTTACCAGCATCCATGGCCTCTAACCATGACAAATAACCTCCACCTAATTGTGACAATCAAAACTGTGGAAATCAAAAACAAACAAAACAGTGAGCTCTCTAAAGCCCATCAGAAGAATGACCTAGCCAAAACAAACTTGTGAGATATCCTACAGCCCTGTCGTTTTAAGCCACTGAATCTTGGATGATTGGTTATATAGCAATAGAAAACTGGGGCAAATTGGTAACTAGAAGTGTGATACTGCCATAAGAAAAACCTCAACTATGTGGCATTGGCTTTGGACCTAGGTGGTGGGTAGAGGCTGGAGAGAGAAGAGAGAAAAGAGAGTCGAGGAGCAGAAAGGAAATGGTGATTGAAGACAAAGCAAGAAAAGACAGTATTTGGTATAAACCGGCAGAACTGTAGGGACGTGAACAACAGAAAGTTGCCGCTTAAGCTTGTTGCGTCTGGCTAAGGAGATACTGAAGCAGAAGAATAAAAATACCAAATAGTGTCTTCAACTGGATATAATAAAGTATAAGAGTGATGAGCTAATGAGATAACTGTGGCATTTGCAAGCAGGATTTGGAGAAGATATAAAAGAACCAGGACTTTCTAGATTGGAACATAATACTGCTTTATATTTTCTGTCTCTACAGCTGGCAGACTATTACCAAAGTAAAAAAATGGCTTCAGGACACAGATCAAGTGTTTGGCTGAAATACATTTTGTTAAGATCTCATAAGACTTAAGGTGCCCGGAAACCACATTGAGCTAGAAAATGGGGCTTCTAATGATCTCAGTGGCATTCTTTCAAAGAAGTGGACTTTTATATAATATAAAGAAATCTCAAAAAGCATGATAGATTTGGCTTTGGGGGGCATGGAGTGAATGCAGAGGAGATAAAGGGAAACCCACAACGATTTTAAGAGAATTATAATATCATTAGCATTGGTAATTTGCACTTGGCTAACTTGAACTGAGGGAAATAGAGATAGTTCAAATGAAAAGAGGCTTGAGGGCAGCAGGAAGCACAAGCTCCTGAGAAAGCTACTCAGATACAAGCACAAACCATTTCATACATAAAAAGAAGAGCCATTTAGAAAGTTAGAATAAAAGCTCAGAACGTAGAGTGAAGAGCTGAGGGGAATAATGAGACCGCTCACAGACACAAAAAGAGCCCCTAATCCAGGAACCCTTCTCACCCCTAGGGTGGGGAGCTGACAACTTGTGATATCTGGATTTCAGAACTGCTATAAATGGCTTCCATGTGTGTGCCACTATCCCATTCTGAATGGAATTGTCTATTGTCCATCATTTCCCCCTTTTCAGTGTTGTATGTTGAGTGTGTCTGGGAAGACCTATTGGGTTTTTAGTTCACAAGTCTCTGGAATTGCTGATGTTCAAGAGTTGCTGCACTTGAAAACCAAACTTTGGAGACTCATTTATATCCAGACTAAAGTGGATTGTGAAATTTAGGATTGTGAGCTTGATACCATAACTAGTGTGGCAGCCAACTTCCAAAATGTACCCCCTGTATCATACCTCCCCATATTGAATGGGACTAGTCTGGCTAATGAACAAGATACTATATATATATATATATATATATATATATATATATATATATATATATATATAAATTCTTCCAAGGCAAGGTCACAAATGGCACTTTAGTTTTTCCTTAATTTCTCTTACATCACCTGCTCTGAGGAAAGCTGAATTCCATATTATGAGAACACTTAATCAACCTCAGGAGGAGGTCTGTATAGTAAGGAGCTGGAGCTTGTGAACAGGCATATGAGTGAGCCATCTTGAAAGTGGATCCTCTGGTCCTATTCAAACCTTCAAGTGACTACAACTCTGGTTGACATTTGGCTTAAACCACATGAGAGACCCTGAGTCAAAAGTGTCCAACTAGCCTCCTGAGTTCTTAACTGACAGAAATGTGGGAGATAATGAATGCTTATTTTTGTTTTAGGAAGATAATTTGTGATAGCAAATAAAATAATTTGTGAAGCAATAGATAACTAAAACAATTAAGGTGAGACTTTTGGAGGTCTTAGTTTGGAGATGACAGCATTTTACATGTGGGAGGAATATGAATGATTTATGGCAAGAGGGAAAACTCTAATAGATTGTTTAATGGCCACAAATTTCTCTCATCCCAGTATATTGCTGTTCCTCCCATCATATAGATAGATAGATATAGATATTGATACAGGTATATTTTATATATATATATATATATATATATGTGTGTGTGTGTGTGTGTGTGTGTGTGTGTGTGTGTATAGTTCTTGAAGATAGGTATCCTAGTGACTCACTTTTACCAGTAGAATATGGCAGAAGTAAAATTATGTAACATCTAAAACTAAGACTTATAAGATCCTTTAGAATGTTACCCTGAGGTATCATCTAGGAAAAGGCAGTCTAGTCTTCTAGAGGATGAGAGGCCACATGGAAAAGAACTGAAGCCCATCCCATAGCCAACACCAGCTGCCAGCCTTGTAAACGAGGCCATCTTGGACCTTCCAGCCCAGCCAGAACTCTAGCTAAACACGGCTGTATGAATAAACCTAGGTAAATCCATCTGAGGAATCTGTAAGCCAAGCTAAAATTAGTTACTGTTTTGGGGGGATTGTAAATTAAGTAGCAAAAGATAACTGAAACTTTATTACATGGGATTTATCATAGAGTATAGCCCAACTAATTGTTTCTCATCCATAAAAAAAAAAAACTTAGTTTCAAGAAATAATTGTCAGTGAATTCCTGGAATAACTCCATGTCTTGAGGAAGATTCTAAAACCATGTAGATGCTCATTTAAAAGAAAACTGTAGTGTCTTCCATGGGCAAGGAAAGTGCAGAATAATGGAATTTATGCTCTTTGTAGGTACAACATAAAAATGAGAATAACATATCTTTTCTCTGTGGAATCTGCACGTGCTTTGTTTTGATCTGGACACACATACAAAATTTCTAAATCTCTTTTAGCTATGCATTTTACAGGACAATTTATATAGAGTTGAATTTTTAAAAGCCTGAACTAAGCCAACAAAGATCTGTATTTTCTTTTCTTTTCTTTTCTTACATACATACTTCATACTTGGATTAAAGTTGAGCATCACAGAAGCATGTATAATATTTGATTTGATTCTCACCACAATCCTACACTGTAAGAGAGGGAGTATTTTTTTAATCTTCATTTTATAGGTGAGGGCCATTCATACAATGTTCTTTAACTAAGGATGTACATTTAATGTAGAGATTTACTCCCATGCATTCGGTCTTTGAATCTGGTTCCCTTTCTGCTATAACATATGAGGTGTCTAGATGATGGCTAAGGTCCTTTCAGATCTAACCTTCAGTGACTTGAATGGATCCAGTGTACACTGTGCTATAATTCATCAGTGGGAAACTGAATGCCGTAACAGTGTTAACTTTAGCAAGTGGTTACTCAGTTGCTTGGTTGTCTGGGCAGTTTGGTGGTGGGAGATCCTATTTCAACATCTGTCTGGGGAGGCAAACAAACAGAGCTCTAAACCCTGTTAACACATGTGTCCTGGGTGACTCAAGATTCTCACAGAAAGATACTCACTGGGTCTAGTTATATTATGACTGAAGCAATGTTCCACTTGATGTGGAATTCCTCAGAAAGGAGCAGTGTGTTGGTTCAATTCTGGACACCATCTTTACGATGCACATCCAGAGGGCTGTAGACTCAAGGCAGACACTTTGGGGTATGAGTGGTTTCAGAAGACTCTCAGTCAGGTCTAGGCAGGAGGGTTAGAAGATGCAGACCAGGGCAAATTATACCATGTGTTCTCTAAGGCAAAAAGCAAAAGGATATGTAGACCACCTTTACCTTTTTCCCTCTACCACATCCCCACATACGTATTTATATAATTTATTTCCCCATTCCAGGACTCTTGCCATTCACTGAACACAAATTCTCCCATAAAGCATTTCACAGTCTAGATAAAAAGGCAGACAGGAAATATAATGATGACTCTGCCTTTTATAGCTGTGCCCAAGGTCAGTCCCTTCTTTTCTTTTCTTTCTTTATTTTTTAAAAAGATTTTATTTATTTATTTGACAGAGAGAGACATATCACAAGTAGGCAGAGAAGCAGAGAGAGAGAGAGGAGGAAGCAGGCTCCCTGAGAGCTCTGTCCCAGGACCCTGGGATCATGACCAGAGCCAAAGGCAGAGGCTTAACCAACTGAGCCACCCAGGCACCCATAGTCCCTTATTTTCTAACCATTAATTGCCTCATCAATACGATGGTGATGATACTATTGTTTATTTTACAAGGTTTTGGTGAACCATAAAATACTTAACAAAATATATATAGCATATAATAACATAGTCTAAGTATTCATAGTTTAAAGTGAAATTACTTGCAAAAGTCTAACCTCTGTGAAAGATAGAATTAGGACTGTTCTACAATGGAGGAATTATACTTATGGAGTCCCAGTTATGTGTAAAGTGCTTTCCTAAGTTCTTCCACACACATTTATCACTTGAAACCCTCATAAAACCTCCAGGATACAAGTATTTTTCAAATCAAGGATCAGAGAAGGTAAATAACATGAGTAAAGTCGTGATGCTGTGCCATTTTGAAGAATATCTTAATGACCACAAGAAAAATAATGTTTTGTGCAAGACATAGCACACACAAAATGGATAAATCCTACTTCATTAAAATTAGACATTTCTGTTTATCAAAAGATGCCATAAACAAGCTGAAGTCATTACCCAAACGGGGGGAAAATATTTGGACCACATATGCATGACAAAAGATTAGTATCCAGAATATATTTATTTTAAAATTCTATATATTAATAAGAAAAATGAACAACTTAAGAGGCAAATGGGCAAAAATACAAATAATAATTTTCCAGAAAAGAAAACACAAATGTCTCATAAAGTTATGAAAAGATGCTCAAGCTCATTGGCAGTTACAGTACACACATTAAAACCAAAATGAAGATGTTTATAGGCTCACCAGATTCACCATAGTAAGCGGTTTGACAATTTAAGAGTTTCCCAGGATGTGGAGAAAGGAAGCCATCATATTGTGGGAGAGACTGTAAGTTGATGTAAAAACCTTGTGAAGTAGTTTGGCATTGCTTAAAACAGGAGTGTGTGTGTGCCCCATGATTCAGCAATTCCTAGACTTATTTCATTCTCAAACTCCTTCCCAGTTGCACATGGAAACATGGTTAAAGTGTTCATAACATTATTCAGAATAGCATCACTTCCACCACCAGCAATCCAAATGACCACCTATGCGAGACAGGTGAAAAAAATCAGCATATACTCCATATTATACAATATATTCTGTGACAATGAAAATGGACCAACTACAGCTTTGTCATCAACGTGGACAAATTAAAAAAAATTGAGCTAAAAAAACAAGTCACAGAGGAAAACATTCTGTATGACTCATTTACATAAGGAGCAAAACCAGACAAAGAAACAGCCAGGTGGTGGGTATTAGGGAGCGCGCACATTGCATGGAGCACTGGGTGTGGTGCAAAAACAATGAATTCTGTTACGCTGAAAAGAAATTAAAAAAAAAAAAAAAGTAACCCCCTCCCCACAAAAAAAGAAACAGAATATTGTGCAGGGATGGAACAACACCAAGGAGAAAGAGATTAACATAATGTTCACTTCAGGGATTCCTTTAGTAAGAGAGGGACATGATACCAGGGAGGTTCACATGGTCAGTTTTCAAAGACCATGTACTCTTGTTGCGTGATAGCTTCAAGAGAGAAAAAGAAACAAAACAAACATTGTGTCCTTCCACCCTCCCCCAAAAATCCTATTACTGAGTGACAAAAGGAAGAAACAGAATGAGGCTTCTAATACCATATGATTTATAGAAATCAAAGATATCGAAGCTTCCCAACCCTCCCTACGTAGGTTACAAGTATACATGAATATTTAAGGACATAATTCAAACTTACTTGTATGGGGACCTGTGGCAAGAAGGAATTAGACTGGGGATAAGGATGGAATGAAGCAAGAAAAAGTATCCTGCATAAATTAATCTTGTAAAGTTACGCAAAGTTATTCATTCACTTCTGACCTTATTCCCAAAAGGATTTGAGGAGGCAGAAAGACTGGTGAACTACTCAGATCCATATTCCACTTTTTGAGCCACTTGGTTTTCCATATTTCAAGGAGGTCAACAGGAACTTCTCATCTTCTAAAGGAATCTAAATGATTTTGACAAGGAACGATTCATTTTCCGAAGGCTAAGCTGAGTCTTAGGAAATGGCAGACCTTGGAGTTAGTGGGAGAAGCTGAGGACATTACCTGTGTTGGGCATGACTCAAGCATTTCCATGCCTCATTCCAGACCTGAGAGGTCCTTTTATTTGTCCTCACCCTGTTGGGACTGAGGGGAAGGAGAAAGCAGGTGCCCCCTTTCCCAGGCTAATGTTACACAATTGATCATGCAGAGTGGAGTTTCTTGCCAAGCCAGATAGGATACCAGCCTTGGGTATCCTATGGTGCATTCCGGATCCTGCACATTATCCTACAGGTTCTTTAGGAGACCCTCCTCTTACACATCACACAAAGCCTAAGTGATGTGGGGTGGTCCAGACTTCAGGACCCCCACCCAGCCCAACTCCCTGCTATGCAGACTATTTGAGGGAAGGAACGACTGACCAAGTGAGGACTCCAGAAGAGAGGAAAAGTCAGTCGTGTCCAAAGTGTGAGCGAATGAGTTGACCAAAATCAGGAAAAGGATAAATCTTATCCTTGTTATTTCCAAGACAGAATGAATAGATGCAAGGCCTGGCATTTACACAGGAAGATAACTTTATAGATGGGGAAGGGAGGGAACTCATGCATGAAACCTTCTGTACTTTTTGCAAAAATAGACAAAATCATAATTAGATATATAGCTTTGTGTTAAGTACTAAAGGAGATGAAAAGACAAAGCTGCAGACTCTGACCCCCAAAAGCTGGCGATCTACTTTCAAGTGTGCAACTTACACATTCATATAGGGCAACTTACATATGTCTAATGATTACTTAATAAGTATTCAAAAGATGGGAAGAGAAAGTCAGTGTTGCCGGCCGTAATAAACCGTGTGCTTAGATGCTGCCTTGGTGCCTGTGATCGGCTTGCCTTTCACTGCAGCCACAGTCATTGTAGACAGCTCAGACCCCCTCCCCTTGGCAGAGTTCCCGTCTTCCAGCTCCTTACCTCAGGGCCTTCTCGGTTTGGGGAGTTTGTTCAGCCAGCTGGCAATGCCACACCTACGCCCCTACCCGGATGGACCTGAATTACAATGCCAGTAGCTACACTTCTTTGTCTGTGGGCTTTCTCCCGCAGCCAGACCCCACTCTGTCTCTGTGCTGGGAATGCTGGAAGGGCTTTAAATTCTTACCTGCAACCTAGGCAGCAGGCTTCAAACCTCAAGAAATGATGGGAAGAGTGGAGAAAGACCCGCCAGCGCCCTCTCCTCTCTGCAGGCATAATTCGGAGGCACGTTTCTACACTGGCTCCTAGAATCGCCCAGCTGTGGTAACTTGCTCCCTCACTCACCTTTATTGGCCTCCACAGGCTCTCCCAGCCTCAACTTCCTGCTCTCCTCCCGGTGCTCCCTTGCATTGAGTCCTTGTCTCAGCATTTGCTTCTAGGAGAACTTAAGTACACGGATGGTGCTCTAGGCAACCCTCATCAGGGGATGGGGACTGGGGTGGGGAGGCAGGTGAGAAGTCCCTGGAGAAGGACCAACTGATGGATAATTGTGGGACGCATATGGTACATTTCTTGGGAGGCGTGCGTC
Organism: Mustela nigripes; assembly: GCF_022355385.1. NCBI lineage: Eukaryota > Metazoa > Chordata > Mammalia > Carnivora > Mustelidae > Mustela > Mustela nigripes. Next base: position 44,954,640 of record NC_081570.1, on the reverse strand, counting down.
ACCCTGGCCATGGCCACATTGACCCTGCTGCGCCTTACGCTGGTTTTTCCCTCTCCATTTCACTCATCACACTCCTCACTTTTGCTTTCTGGGATCGACCTCAAATAAACTACCAGCATCCAAGTCTCTGACTGGGGCTCTTGTTTTCTGAGGAAACCAACCCAAGGCAGAAAGCTTTATGGGAGAGAAGGTGTGAAATGAACTGGAACGTTCACTATGGGTTAAGGGAAGGTGCCGGGAGGACGCCAGGCAGGAAAAGGAAATGACCAAAGGCAGGGAGGTGGAACTGGCTAGAACATTTTCTGCTGGCTCTCATGGAAGGTTCTTGGTGGTAGGAGAACACCATAAAGGGAGCCTTGTTCCCTTTCTGGGCCACTTGAGAAGCTGTCTCACTCGAATAAGCTGGCACTGAGGACACATATGAACACACTGCACATGTTTATAGCCTTTGGCTGAAAGTCCTTCAGACCTCCCCATTGTCTGTCCTCAAAGTTGTCTGGCCCCCTTTTTTTGGTAGCTTCATACTTTTTCCTCTCTTCTTCACCAGGCCTCCTCACTTAGATACCCAGTGTACATTTATTCTCTGTCCTGTGAGGACAAGGCTCTTGGGATCTTCACTAGTTGGGGAAGGGCACCCATTATTGGCATTGTCTGTCTCCCTACTGCTGGGACTATATAGGAGGGAAGGATGATACCAGCCCTCAGTCCACTGAGGGTTGCAGAGCTCATGGGTTGGCAGAGCTCATGGGTTTCCCAGGGAAAATGGGAGTTAGCCCACAGAGCCTCCCTGGATGCTGGACAGGTGGCCACGGGAGGTCAGTAGGAGCCTGTGCAGGATGTTGGAACTGGTGCAGTCATTGTCTAACACAGACCAGAATCTTGAACTAGCCACATTCTCTGGTAAGGGAGCGTCTCTGCACAGTATTCTCTTTCTGCTCCCACCCACTATTGGCACGTAGAGGAAGGTAAGTAATATTCCTAAAACTGATTGCACTTGGCTTTCTGCTTCAAAGCCTGTCTCGGGCATTGCAGGCTCCGCCATCCTGCTTTTCCTCATCACCTGTTCCTGCTCAGTGAAGCAGGAGCTCCGGGAAGGTTTGCTCTGTCTCGGCTCGCTAGGGAAATCACTGGGAGTTTTCCCTAAACATTTGTTCATTGTTAGGGGCTTCCTCCTGCCAGCCTTCCTAGATGGCTGGATCTTGTCCGTGTACTGGGAGATGTTCCAGGATGACTTGAGGGGAAAGAGAAACGGCTGCAACCCATGTGAGGCGGGGGAAGGGAGAGTCTGGGTTATTGCACCCTCAAAGAGCTGTCAGGAAGGGGAAAGGCCGTCAGGGCCCAAAGGTCAGGACATAGGCGTGACACCCTCTGTCCTTACTCATCCCCTCTCTGGGCTTCAGCTTTCCATCTACAAAATGCACTGGATTTCAAAGGGCTCTTCTATGAAAGCACAGTCACAGTTTAGTGGGAGACCCATTCCAGAAGCCTGTTCCCATTCACACGGATTTTGAAAATTCGATCCTCATGAAATACAGTCTTCATTCAGGTCTTAAATATCCCTGGCCTGGACGAAGATAGCAACCTCGTGGTTGGTCTCCAGTTTTCTCTTGCCTTCTGCTATGTTGACATTTCTAAACAAGAAACCTGACTGTGGCTTCTTCCCAGCACTCCCAAGGAAAAAAATCTGAGGGGATGACACATACAGGGCCCTTCCAAACCTGAGCTTATTGTGATCACTTATCTTCAGCTCCTTTCCTCCAAGACCGTGTGTTCAGCTCATCCAAACCCTCCCTTTTCAGGAATGTAAAATTTTATTTTCTGCCTCTCTGGCCCTCATCTGAAATAGAAGTACCAAAATAATGCTGCTGGTAAAGCCAGGAAAACCTGGGCCTGGACCTCGCTCTGCCATTTACTGCCTTTATGAATTTGGATGTACTGGATTCTTTCTTTGAACTCGTTTCATTATTTCTAAAATGTGATGAAGTGGGAATTAACAAGGAAGGTTCCCAGCCTTGATTTTGGTTTATTGTATGTAGTCAATAAATCACTGAAATAATAATTTTTGGCAAATTCCTACTCATCCTCTAAAACCCAGCTCCAATGTTATCTCCTCTTTGAGGCTTCTCCAAGTCCCAGAGAGAAGGGCTTGCTTTCTCAGAGCTTTGTTCCAAGTTCTCACCACCTTGTAAGTTCACCACCTTTTTGTCTATTTACATGTTTGTTTTGTCCACCAGTTGACAGGCTCCTTGCAGGAAAGAAGGGCTGTCCTGGGATAGGTGCTCAGTGGATGTTAAATGAAGGAACAAATGACTGTTTTTGTTCCTGGGTAGAAAGAACTTTCATTAAAAACCCAAAGGAAGGAAAAGGTCAGCATGTGTAGGCTTGTTTAGTCTGCTCTGCCTGATTAACTAGGCACACCCACCCTCTCTTGATCCCCCTGCTAGCCTGTTCTTTGGCAAATGTTGGAAGGTCATGTGGCATCCTGTCTCCTTATCTAGGTGGGTGTGATGTGGCTAGGGAAGCCTCCACACCCTCTGTCCAAATACACTGGTTAGCTCTAGCCTTTGGGAGGGTTTGAAAAACAAATTCAGCATTTGTCCCTGGGAGATCTGCAGGGACAACAATGTTACAATCAAATCTAACAAATAAATATAACAACAATATGCAACAATGAAATTATGACAATGAAAGCTTCTCAAAATTGCTGGTAAATCTTGACCATGTCTAATACAAGGATAGCAGGGCACAAAGGGCTGTGCGGCATGTCCTAAAGTCTCTGGAAATGAGATCTTCTTCAAGCTATAACTGATACGTTTACAAGTAAAGGAAAGTGGCCCAGAGTTTTAAAAAGAGCAAGGATTTTCAACCAGAGAGATCAGTTTGAACACTGATATGTTGGTGAAACTTAACCTTTCAGAGCTTAATTACTTATTTCTTCATTGAAGAATTCTTACAGGTTGATAGAATGGTGAAATGAGCAAGATAAGAAAAGTCCTTCCTCATTCTCTAAACATTCAATGCTTTTATGTTTTCTAAGTACTTTATAAGTGACAATGCTCATTTGAAAACACTCCGAGAGGGTAGGCAGAGGGATTATTATTTTTTTTAGAGTGATTATTATTAATATTGGATATTTCTCCTTGTCCCTCTGGGGTCCACTTTACTGCCTTGTTTTGTGCCCCAGGAGACTGATCTCTGAAGACCTGTGACTTCTGACTTCCCATAAATGATAGAGTCCAAATCCTGGTTCCAGCCTGAGCTATTCATTGGACCATAGGCTCATGACTTTACTTCTGTGAACCTCTACTTTATTCTAAAAATATATAGATAGAAGATGATAGGAAAATAGATAGATATAAAGGAGAAATACCACTTATTCTGTTCATTTCAGAGCGGTATGGTTAAAATAAGATCATTGCTAATTGCCAGGAAATACTTGCTCAAATTTAAATGTTCTTATTTCTTACTTTCCATTGCCAAAAGATACTATTCTTAAGAATGATGCAATCATTCAAAGATTCATCCAGCCAATATTTCATGCAACTCTTTCAGTTGCCTAACATTAATTATGCCTTTACTATGTCAGAGATTGACAAACTTTCTCTATAATGGGCCAGATAGTAAATATTTTAGAATCGTGGACCATACAGTCTTTGTTGCAACTATTCAACTCTGACATTGTAGTATGAAAGTAGCCATAGATGGTAGACAAATGACTAAAAGAATTGTTTCACAAAACTTTATTTACAAAAACAATTGGTAAGCCAGATTTGGGCCACAGGTTATAGTTTGCCAACCCACATACTGTAGGCCAAAGATGGGATTAGGTCTTGGAGACAAAGATCTCAAGATGCTCACACACAGTACTGTAAATGAGATGAAGTTGGTTGGCCCTCTGTGCGTTGTCTCCACAGAGTTTAGTGGCGCTGCAGAAGGAAGAACAGTCTCTTCAGGTGTGAAGAGATGGGAGGGGAGGAGGAGAAGGGATGAACGTTTAATGTGGACTGTGAGAAACTAGGGCATGAGGTGGGTTTCTGGGGACATGGCATGCTAAGGAGTTTGGATTTATTCTCTGAGCCATGGAGAAGCATATTAGTGGATGGACATAAAGCATGTGGGCTTTGGTTTAATTGTTTATTTGCCCATGTAGTAAGTAGCTTCACAGTATTGTTTTTTCCTTCTGAAATTATGAATATCCGTATTTCCTTCATTGGGTTGCTGTGAGGCTACGATGTCACAATGAATGTAAAGAATTTACCAGGATGCCAGACATAGCAAATGCTCAGTAAATGGTAGGAATACACTGATAGGTTTTTTGTTTTTACTTTGACATGATGAATGTGTAGGAAGGATCTAATACTGGAGGCAGGAAAACCAATCAGGAGATGATGACAGCAATCCATAAGAGAGACACTGAAAGTCTGAACTCAGTCAGAGGCAGAGGAGATGAAGAGGAGACACAAAGAGCTCGAGGGCTCCTTTGCTATTAGAGTGTAGGAAAGAGAAGTCAGCAATATATCCAGAATTTTAGGTATCTAAGCACACATTTACTAAGTTAAGGGACACAGGAGGAAAGCCTGTTTGGGGGAAGGTATTAAATTCCTTTCTGGGCACATCAATTAAGTAGAAATTAAGTAGTCAAACCTCAGGTTGGAATTTCATAATTGGAAATAATCCTCAATAAAAGAATCATCACCATGAAACCCTGGAGCAGATGAAATTATTCAGGAAGTATTAATAGCTAAAAAAAATCAAATTGGGAAAATCAGCATTTTAGTAGAGACAGATAGGAAGAATCTAGTATGTAAATATATCTCCAAGAAGGAAATATCTAAGCGTGCATATATATATCAGCAGGAAGGAAATGTCAGAGTGGGTCAGGGAGCTCCATAAGGAGTCACATCTCAAGAGCCAGTAAAGGGAGAGTTAGAAGGAAAAGACAGAGCATTATCGAGATGTCACAAGGCAGTCAACCAAACCAATAACTGAGAAACACTGGCAGTCTGGCAATTTGCTGGTAGGCAGTGACTGGTAACTTCAACCAAGATGGATTTAGCAGAATAGAGAATGGCTGTGGAGTATGGTAGAGTACTCCTTGAGAGAATTTGTGAAAAGAAAGGGACACGGGCACACGTGCTAAAAGAAAATACGGGAGCAACTTTCTTTTAACGTTTTAGAAATTAAATATCCAGGAGAGAAAACATTTCTGGAGGAGTGAGGTGAAGATCAGCTGGGGCAAGAGATGGAGGACTTTCCCTGGCATGGGAGAAAGATGTCTGTTGGTCTAGCACAGGATCCCTAAGCCAAACTTAGAACTAGATATTTAGGGGTGCCTGGGTGGCTCAGTGGGTTAAAGCCTCTGCCTTCAGCTCAGGTCATGATCCCAGAGTCCTGGGATCGAGCCCCGCATCGGGCTTTCTGCTCAGCGGGGAGCCTGCTTCCCCCTCTCTCTCTGCCTGCCTCTCTGCCTACTTGTGATCTCTGTCTGTCAAATAAATAAATAATTTTTTTTTTTTAAAGAAGTAAATGTTTAAGTGTGTGGTTTTGGAAGGAGAGGTTTCAAGTGCTTATCTGAGAGCCTCAGTTTTCCCACTGAAAAGTCAACCAGGTTATTTGCTACAAGACGGGGAGCAGCAATTAGAAAGGTGGCTTGACCAGAGTAAGATGTGGAATGTTTGCTCTGGCAGTAAGGCCCACTGAGCTTGGGGACCATAAATTCGGGGGTGGCAGCAGTCCATCTACTTGTGTCATTTCTTCCAACAGTGTTCAGCAACTTGGGAAGGAGAAGGGGAGAAGGCAGATGCTTACAGTGATATGAGGCTGAGGATCTCATTCCAGTGTGGTAGAAGAAGGAGACATTGAGAGCGTGAAGGCATTGGCTACGAAAAGATTATAGTGATGGACCATGTTGTTTCAGGGATTAGAAAGGAAGTAAAAGCAGGAGGAGGCTCATAGTGAAAATAAAAGGCCAAAGAACTAGAGGGTTGTGATGAGGTAAAAAATATGTGTAGTAGGCTTAAGGAAGGGAAAACTGGACTGATAGGAAGTGAGAGTCGGAGATTTGTATATTAGAGTCTAAGATGTCAGGGGTGGAACGTTTCCTTTTAATGATAAGCTCCAGGATGTAGCCATAAAACACACTAGTAAACGGGGACTCTGGAAGTTGGTTGGAAGTGATAGTAGTAACATATAGTCACATCTCTGATATTTAACAGATTGCAAAGCACTTTCAAAACCATTATCTCACTTGACCTCATCCTATGAGATGGATAAGGCAGAAATTATCTCAATTGTGATCTTAATTTTATACATGAAACAACTGATGCTTGAAGATATTAGGAATCTTACCAAGCTGGTTAAGTGATGGAAATTCCAAGTGGGATGAAATCACTGGCATCTGGACCAAAGGTGAGAAAAAAAATCCAGTTATTTTCCCCCATTCAGACACTTTGGTGCTATTTTTACACTGAAGGAATATTCTAGATGGGATCCGTTTCACTAAAAAACTACCTGGCCACAACCAAAGGAGAAGTTGGTGAACTCAGAGTCATGGAAGGGTTTTGTTTCCCCCAAACAAAATATTCTTTACCTGTTCTATCACATCCAGTAATTTCACAAGGATTGGGTGACCATGTTGTCGGATTCTGCTCATCAACAGCAGTGTTCCTGGAAGTCCTGCTTCTCGTTCAAGCTGGAGACTGCAGTCTCCCTGGAGCCCCTTTGGGCTCTTCGCCTGGGTGAAGACGGATGGAGATCAGATCCAGCAGCTGTGGGTGGAGGGGGTTCCAGGAAGCAGGCACCCAGCGAGGTAATTCATCCAAATTGCAAAACAGAGGAGGGATCTGGGGGAGCTGGATGCGACCCAAACAGGGTAAGGGGGAGCGATGCCCTTCCATTTCCAGCTCAGATTTCTCCTCTGCCTCCTTTGCTTCGTGCTGGCCTATTCCAGTCCCAAACTGGGTGTCGGGTTCCTTCACAATCCCTGATGATATTCTCATTCTTCAACCAGATCCCACATCATTGCCTATAAAAGTTATTAACTCCCACCCAATCCCTGCCGTTTCACTTTCTGTTCATCAGGAAATACTGCATGAGCCAAACCACAGTGGGGTTGAGAAGGACCAAACTGGAGTCTACTTTATTTCTGCCACTTTTTTGCTCTGTGACTTTGTGTATATCATTTTCTTTCCCTTGACCTCATCTTCCCATCTGTAGAATTAGTTGGTTGCACTACCCCCAATGGCAAATATGTCTCTTTATAAACACTGACTCTGGACAAGCTGGCCATGGCTTCTTGGATTCCTGTGTTAAGAAGGATTCTGAGGTATGCTAAGGTTCAGGGGAACTAGCGCTCCCCTGTGCCCTTAAGTTAGTGGTTCTCAAACTGTAGTGTGCATCTTAGCTACCTAGAGAAGTTGTTAAAAAGTGCAGGGTCCCTCCCCCAGAGTTTCTGAATCAGTAGGCCTGAGGTATGGCCCAAGAATTTGGATTTCCAGCAAGTTCCCAGGTGAAGTTAATGCTCTTGGTCCTGGGGCCACACTTTAGAACCACTACTGTAGTATTTCATTTCTTAGGGCCTAGTTTGGTTTTCTTGCAATGCTGCCTTCATCATTAGATAGTTGACACAAATGCACAGACATAGGGCCCCAGACTTCTTTAAGGGAGGCTAAAGGAGGTAAGAGAATTATTAAATAGAGCAAGTTGTACATCTGGTCTTTAAAAAAAAAAAAACAGCCAAGGTATAAGCATGAAATTCTGTTTTTCTAGTTCATATTTAACTAGTATGGGGAGACAGAAAGAGTATGGGCTTTGGAATCAGATACACCAGAGTTTAAATTGTGGTTTGACCTTGGGCCATTTACCAAACTTTTCAGCTTTACTTTATGTAGTGAATTCACTATCTTTTTTGCTTTGCTCACTCTTCCGTTCCCAACACCTTACAGTCATCAGTCAAAACTCTCCTTTGAACGAATATGCAGTGATATGCTATAGATAAATCTATAGAGCTACAGAAATTATTTTCTCTTTTTGCCCCCTCAACGTGTAGTGAAAACCGGTTAATTTTAAATGAGCTTTAAAAAAATTGCATCTTTTGGTGAGTGCTGTGAGTTGGGTAAGACTGATGAATCACAGACCTGTACCCCTGAAACAAATAATATATTATATATTAATTTAAAATATTTCATCTTTAAGTGTGGAGGGCTGGACACTATACTGTATCACTCAGCTTAACACAGACTCAGTATTAATCAGCTTATCACAGACTCCACTTTCATTTAAAAAAAAAAAATTCAGCTGTCTTTCCTCCAGGGACCCTAACCTTGCTCAGGAACCTCACCCTTATGCTTGGCAATGAGGAGCGGGAGAGAGGGACTAACAGTGAATGTGATCTGTTTTACCTCTTCTGAGTAACTTAGTCTCTTTCTCACCCATGTTTAGTCTTCTAAAACTCTCTCTACCTTCCTCCTCTCTGGATGGCTCTGTAGGTATAGAGGCAGCGGTGTTATTCCACTGTGGCCGGGAAAGGACCCCTCACTGGTCCCTGTGGCTCAATGGCTGGTCTGCACTTGCCTCTGGAATGGTGGTCACTGAGATGGAAATTGTTTTGTCTCCCCTGGCCGTTTACCTTTGGCTGCTCAGATCAAGTCCTCTGTGGGCTTTGTGTCCTTTTCCTGTGACCCTGGAGCTCTCTTAAAACCCCCGTGTCTCCTCACCGGAGTAAGGAGAATTTCTGCCCTCCTGTTTGCAGTGTAGCTAGGTTACTTACTCCTCTCTACAATACAGCTACACCCAAAAGGTCAATGTGGTTTATTTGAAAGGACTCGGAAGTAAGTTCCAGAAGACCTGCATTCAGATCTTTTCATTACCTCTCTCCTAGCTAGGGGACTTTGAAGTCCTGCCTTAGCTCCCTGCACATCTATTTCATCTCTACTAAGAGGATTATAGAGTAGTATTAAAGAATGAGATGATACGTTGATTAAAAACTGTTACTTGTAATGATTGTTGGTAAGAGCAGAACCTGGTCCCCTTCTTTGGCAGATGTTTTTTGAGAAGTTACTGTGTGTATTAACTCTAGGGAAATAAAGGATACTAGGATACTGACTATATCCCTGCCTTTTTTATAGCTCTGGGGATGGGGTGGGGTCCTGACCCTCAAAAAGGTGCAGGGGATCATGGGATATGGAGCCCCGACCTGAGAGCCTGTTTTGCCTGCCGTGCTGCTTCAGCTCTCAGAGGCTCTGTGGCCTCGTATGTTATGGGAATAATATCAGCATTGGGAGCGTGTGTATGTGTGTGCACGTGTGCGTAGACATAAAGATTATATGAAATGTAAGGTAAGGCATGTTGTCACTAGTAAGCAGAGAATCATGTAGGCGTTTAATTAGAATGCTAATTATCATAAATACATTTATCCTTTTCATGGAACCACAGTCATCTTAGAACTGGAAAAGGAGAAATCATCTTCAACCAAAACTCAAAGAAATTGCCTCAACTTTTAAAAGATGCACACGTAAAACCAAATATTTTTAGCTCTAGTTTTGAAAAACAAAACTCCCTAAGTTTAAGGACTCAGCAAGGGAGATCTGGAGTTGGGGGGAGGGCTCTTGATGTTCCTAAAATAGAGAATTTAATATGAGACGCCAGGAGTATAGAATTATCAACTTGTCAGATAGAACAGATGCCTCGTTTCACGCGGACTGCCTGGCGCCCCAATTCTTGACCATACTTCGCAAATGCTGTCTTTTAATGCCAAGCTATTCTATCCAGTTTTATGTGAGCCATGTAAATATGTAGCAGCAGTGTATTTGGTGGAGCACGTATGGTATTTAATCTTGGATACACACAGGATATTATCACCGTGGAACTAGGAACAAAGGTGAAGTCCCTGCTGAGCACATCTGAACCTTTAGGACTGGGAGGTTTTCCAAGTTGGAGGACAGGGCTACTTAGGACTTCATAAGATCCAGTCCTATGCTCTCTGTGTGTTGTGTTGTGATCCCAGGATGAGATACAGTCCCAGCCAGGGGGCAGGGTGGGGGGTGGGCAGGGTAAGTGTAGTCCTTTCTTATGCAGATGAAAGGACAGGAGAAGCCGGGTCAGGGCCACCTACACTGGGCAACCACTGTGTTGTGCTGTTCCACCTACACTGGACACAGCTCTGCAGGATAGCTGTTACTGCTTCTGTTTTCCAGGTGGGAACTCACACGAAAGACTGAGGTGGCTCAGGGCCACACTCCTGACTCTGCAGAGTCAAGGTTCAAGGGCAACCAGAGAACACTGTAGGTGTATGGTGAATCATTACAACCTCACTGAAGCACTTTAGCAGTTAGTTACTAAGAGTGGCAACCTTAACCTATTTGACACCTAAAACAGATCATTTAGTACCCCCATTGCCCCAAGGTGTCAAGATTGTTTTAATACAGTGAGAGATATGAAAAAAAAATACATACAATAGTGATGATGAGAACAGGCATGCAGACAATCAAAATTTTTTAAAAAATGAAATTTGGTATACATTAACTTGGTAGTAAAAAATAAAAATGAATATCTGAGTATACACAAAAATATTATACCTCTCAGCTTGTACCCTTTTAGCGTTTTAAATTTTAAATGCCAACAAAAACTCTAAGTGATTGCACAGAATGGTGAAATTGAAACTCAAATTTTGTGTTTTTGTCTTTATAACTACTGTACTATTATTGTTTATTATGAATCTGGAGTTTAAATGCATGGGCTGGACTCAGTGAGATTGAATCAATACCAGGAGGAAATTACACTTGAAACAAACACATGTAACTGAGTTTGGGGCTGTTGGGAGTCAACTGCTTTATGTACATTAGCTCAATTTAATCCTTAACCTAAGAAGATAGGCAATGCTATTATAATCACTCCCATATTATTGATGAGGGAGCCAAGGTCCAGAGAGTTCATATGACCGTCCAAGGTCACAGGGCTAGTACTTAGATGGGACTGAGCTACTGGGGTGTGCACCAGGGTCAATTCTCTGAACTTCTCTGCCTTCATCCTCCCCTTTGTTACATGTGTCAACATACCCCCCCTGAAGCCATGGGGTGAAAACGTTGTGTTAGTGATGAAAACTCTCTAGATAAATTTCTGGGTTTGTTGTTTATTGATTTGGTTTGATTTTCTTTCCTATTTTACTTTTACTTAGAACCTGTGGAAGCTAAGGAAGATCAAAAACAGGGACTGGAGAAGATAAAAACTTACTCTTTCAGAAGAATCTGTTCCTTAATTAATTATGTAATTGATTAAGTGGCACTAATTCAATATATACTATCTGAGGCACTGTGCTAAAACCCTTGGAAGAAAGAGCTATCAGAAAGTATAGGACAGGATGACCATTTTATTTTGTTTTTTATTATTTTAATTTCATTTTTGTGAGCATGCAGTATTATGTTACTTCAGGTGTACAATATAGTGATTCAACAATTCTGTATATTACTCAGTGCTTATCATCATATGTGTACTCTTAATCCCCATCACCTGTTTCACCCATTCCCCCGCCCCACCTCCCCTCTGGTAACTGTCAATTTGTTCTCTATAGTTAAGAGTCTGTTTTGGGTTTTTTTCCCCTGTGTTCATTTGTTTTGTTTCTTAAATTCCACATATGAGTGAGATCATATGGTATTTATTTTTCGCTGACTTACTTCGCTTAGTATTATTCTCTCTAGATTTTATCCATGTTGTTGCAAATGGCAAGATTTCATTCTTTTTTTGTGTGGCTGAATAATATTCAGTTGTATGTACACACTATATCTGTACCCATCTATCTATTGATGGACACTAGGGTTGCCTCCATATTCTGGCTATTGGAAATAATGCTGCAATAAACATAGGAGTGCGTATATCCTTTTGAATTAGTGTTTTCATATTCTTTGAGTGAATATCCGGGAGTGGAATTACTGGGCCAAATAATAATTCTATATTCAGGTTTTTGAGGAGCGTCCATATTATTGTCCACAGTGGCTACACCAGTTTGCATTCCCACCAACAGTGCATGAGGGTTCCTTTTCTCTGTATTCTTGTGTTTTTTGTATTCTTGTGTTTTTGATATTAGCCATTCTGACAGGTGTGAGGTAATATCTCAGTGTAGCTGTGATTTATATTTCCCTGATGATGAGTGATGTTGATCTTTTCATGTGTACGTTGGCCACCTGTACACCTTTTTTTGGAGAAATGTCTTTTGCCCATTTTTTAATTGTGTTATTTGTGGGGGTTTTGCGTTGACTTTTATAAGCTTTTTATATATTTTGGATACTAACCCTTTAACAGATTACCATTTTAAAACACCCTCTGGTTAACTATGGACAGGGCTTTTGGTAACTGAAACTAAGTGAGGTGACACAGAGCTAGGTGAAAACTCCCGATACTGAAACTTAGATTAACAGTTAACTTTTGACCAGAAATTTAGAAGCAAATCAATTCACAACCCTAGGGCTAGATCTCTTTTGTTTTTCAGGCCACGGTTGTGGTTGGGGAAAGAGCAGTGGAAGGATTGCTGGTGGTAGTATCATATATCCTCCCAGGAAACGAGGGCTGGTAAGAGGCAACCTGGAGGCTGGGAGGTCCGGAGCTCTCTGTCTGTTCTATCAGGACCAGAGCATGAGAGTAGGAGAAGGTCCCAGTTCAGCTTCCTTTATAAAATAGCTGGCCTGGGAGCCACGAATTATTAATTTTCTCTTTAGATAATAAGTGGTTAAGAAGGTAATTCTACCAGCACTTAAGAGGTCAGAGAAAAGTGTTAAGGTCAATATATTTTTTCACTAAGCAATATCAGTTGAAATTCTGTTTGGGCTTTGAAGCACAGACATGTGTCCATGTTCTGATTCTACCACTCACCTTTCTGAGTCTTTTCTAAGTTTTTGTAATGTGGGAATAGTAATAATAATAGCATTACTCTCCTTGGGGGTTAGGAATATTAAATGTAAGGGTAACAATTACTATGCACGTCTACTGTCTTTTACCTGGAACCTTTAGGCCTAAGTTAGACATCAAACATTTTTAGAATTTTCATTATTATAAAATACACTCAGCTGGGTCTAAGAAACACCCCATAATGAGATACATTTTTTTTCCCCCAGAAGAAAATGTTTCAATTGTAGTTCTATTTGGAATATAGAAAGACAACAAATTGCCTCGCATAAATTTAGGATGGGCCTTGCTGCCAAATGAGTTTGCCGCTTGGAAACAAAACAAACTCTTCAATTTTTCAAAGCATTTTGAATTTCACAATTCGAAGGTGAGGCACTGTGGATTTAAGGTAGCAATGTCGAAGGCCAGACATCTCCTGAGTATACCTTCTGTGCTGGTACTGGTAGCATCTGACATGGGTCACTGCAGGTTCGTGGTGCCTTGGTTTCTGGTCTCCCTGTTCCCCACCCCAGGGACTGGGGTCCAGCCCCAGTCCTCCTGTGGAAAGTGTTTATTCCTTTGATGTGGCAGCGAGGCCAGGCCAAGGGGTTCAGACACTGAAGCTCCTGGGATTCCCACACCTTGGCCTAAGTGCGTCATGCCCTCTGCATGAGGCCCAGTGCACACTCTGCCAAGTAGATTCTCATGAAGTCTCTCATCCCTGGTTTCAGCAGTTAGCACCCAAAGCATAAGCTGTCCACAACTGACCTGTGGCCTTCAGTTATACCAGCATCACCTTACTTTTGCCTCCCTACTCATCTTTAACCTCCAATGAGAACAAATCAAGGTCCTTCTCAGACCGGTTCTTTTCCTATGATAGCATTCCCAGCCATCAGCAATGAGCCCAGGTATACTGAATGCATGAGTAAATATAAGTCATAATGCATATGAAGGGCTTGGTGTGGTGCCCAGCTAATACTGTGTACTCCAAAATGGAAGGGATTATTAACATATTCTTATTTTTAAATGAGTGCTAGAAATGTGTTTTTCACATTATATCCTTCATCTTCACTCTATAATTCCATAGAAATTTCTTATAATCATTGAGCACAAAGCAACTCTACATTTGCTAATACTTATAAGCAAGACAGTAGGCCCAAGATGGAGTCACTTATGCTGAGCCCCATGTCAGCAAATCGAGACTTAATTAGTTCTACCTGTCCTAGAAATAGAGCCTTAAACCAGTCCATCAGGAATCACCTGATCAGAGGAGTTAGATAATCTGCCTGGTAGACCCCTGCCAGCCCCTAAAAGAAAGGAATCTTGCCATAATTAATCTGCTTTTTTGGCCTAATTCAACTTCCTTGTTCTTGCTCCCTCCTGCCTATAAAAACATTTCATTTTGTAGAGCTCCTTAGCTCCTCTCTGTCTGGTAGATTGGGCGCTGCCTGATTTATGAATCATTGAATAAAGCCAATGAGATCTTTACAATTTACTCAGCTAAATCAACAGTAAGAACTGGTATGTTCTTACTGTTATAACTTGTATGTTAGCTGACTTGAGGTATGCAAGTTACTATAAGAAGAAAACTATTTCCCTCCTGCATAGAGGAGAGCAAGGAGGATACCAAATAAATGGTTTAATGCTGCCCCATATAAACATATACATCTTTTTGTTGTTAAGGACATCTTACACTTTTTCCCCATAATTTAAAAACTTACATTAAATGATTAAGTTTTCAAAGAAACATATTATTGGAAAATACTGAGAAACCAGCTATTCCTAGATCTCCAAGCCCTTTTCCAAATAATCACCCATCCAGGTTCTCTCCATGAAATATCTCAGTGTTAATTATGCTTAAAAATCTCTATAACACAAATTTAACTAGGTTTGAAAAAGAGGCCAAACCTCAAAGAAATATGGTAAAATACATATTTTGTCTTTGGATAAATGGGTTTCACATAATTTATGATTTTTTTAATACTCTTCAAAAATTCTAAATTCAGTAAAATTAGCCTATAACGTATTGTAATCAGAAAATGTTAAAATCTCTGTATTATATCTTAAATGTAATATATTATCACAATTTTATAAAAAAAGATATATGCTATAGAAACAGTCTGGAAGGAAATACTGCAAACTCTTAACAGAGGTTATCCCTGGATATTAAGACTTTGTGATATTTTCTCTGTTTTTCTGAATTTAATCTCTTCATTAGGTAAATCATTTTTACTTTAAAGTGAAATTTGTATAGGACACAGTTTTTGCCTTTCAGAAGCTTACAAAGATTCCTAGCACAAAGTTGATTGTGGTCTTATAAAATCTCAGGCTGGGAAAACATTTCACTAGAAGTCAAAAATACTTTGGAAAAAATCAAGTTTCCACTTTAAAAAATTATAGTGAGATAAACTGTCACTTGTCCTGCAAAGATAATTTTAGAGTGGAAAGTGATTCTGAAGCCAGGAACTTGTGCACTGGGTTATACCAATTGTCTAATTTCTCTTCCACCCTGCAAAATCTACTTTGTATACACAGACTTTGAGGAACTGAACATTGCAAAAGATGTTTACTAAAGTTACTTAACTACAAAGGTAAAATTAATCATTATGCTTTAAAATATAGAAACATCAACTATATTTTTGAGAATTTTACATAGTATGTCCTAAATAAAAATTGAAATCCTCAAAGTGTTGTCCTAGGAGCTTTATTATACTGGTGAGGATTCAAATGTGGCATATGACAGATAAGGATAGAATTGACAATGGTGTAACTATTATATGTTTTCCCTGCTTTCTTTGCTCATAGGAATCCTCTCCTGATTTCAAGACTTGATTCATATCTTAATTTTTCAAGGAAACCTCTACTACTACTCTAGTGGGAAGCCTTCACTCCTTCCTGTGATATCATTTAGCACTTCTTTTCCC
This sequence comes from Mustela nigripes, assembly GCF_022355385.1. Classification (NCBI taxonomy): domain Eukaryota; kingdom Metazoa; phylum Chordata; class Mammalia; order Carnivora; family Mustelidae; genus Mustela; species Mustela nigripes. The sequence goes on along the minus strand of NC_081570.1, from coordinate 44,938,843 downwards.
TAGCTCTCATTTGAAAATTACCTTTTTTATTATCCTATATAATTTCTTAAACAATACTTTAAAATAGTTCTACTCATTGCTATAGAAGATTCTACACCCCTAGTAAAATAACCTTAGTCTTGGATTGCCTTCTTTCTTTCTTTTGTCCCTCCTCAGTCTGTGCATTCCTGAACTCCCCAAACATTCATACATCTGTTGAAATCCCTCTTTATTTTCTCATCTCCCTTACTTCTGTGGTTCAGCCCCATTTTCCTGGCCACTCCCTTGCTTGATCTCCATAACAATACTGGTTGGCTTTCCTGGCTACTAATCTAAAAATTCTTAGGCTTCTGACCCCAGTTTAGCTCCAGTTCCCACTGAGTCCGCTTTGGTGCTTGGGTGGGACTGAGAGTAATATAGACCTTGGCTATGCCAGGATACTGCAGACTCTCTGGGGTATGAGTTATGTTTTATATGTAAAACAAACACTATATACACAGGATATTGAAAAGATATCTGTACCTCTTGTGTTTATTGCAGCAGTATTCGCAATAGACAAGACATGGAAACAATTAGGTGTCCACCAATTGATGAATGGATAAAGTAAATGTGATATACCTCTACAGTGGAATATTATTCAGCCATAAAAAGAAGAAAATCCTGCCATTTGTGACAACATAGATGAACTTTGAGGACATTAAGCTAAGTGAAATAAGTCAGAGAAAGTCAATGACTGCATGATCTCACTGATATGTAGAAACTACAATATCTGAACTCATAGAAACAGAGGGCAGATTGGTGGTTGCCAGAGAGAGGCTTTGGGGCAATCGGTGAAGGTTGTCAAAAGGTGCAAACTTCCAGATATAAAGTAAATAAACCCTGCAGATATGATATACAGCGTGGTGATAGCAGTTAACAATACTGTGTTGTATATTTGAAAGTTGCTGAACAGATCTTAAAAGTCCTCATCATAAGAAAAAAATATAACTATGGGAGGTGATAGATTTTAAGTAAACTTATTGTGGTGGTTATTTCACAATATGTACATATATCAAATAATTATTTCATACACCTGAAACTGATACGTTGTATGTCAGCTATATTTCAGTAAAACTGGGTGGGGGGGCAAATCCTTCTTGTGCCTTAGTTTCCTTGTCTGCATGCTAAAATAAGGTCTTCCACATTGGGGTATTATAAGGATTAAAGAAAATCACGTGCATCTAATACAGTGCCTACTCCGTCATAGGTAACTACTAGATGCTATTTTCTTTCCTCCTTTCCTTGGGGATTACATATAGTTCTGCTTTCCAAAGTTTGGAACACTGATTCTGTAATCTGTTAATGAATATGTTTGACATAAAGATTCTATGGCAAGTAATTTTGGAGAACATGGAGGTTATGTTAAAATCTGAAAGATTTTGCCTCAGAATCTCTCTAGTGAAATATACCAGCCAAATTTTCCCAAATATATTTGACAGAGGATGTCTGCTTCTCATGAAATGTTTATAAAGTCTTGGATTAGGGGATCACGTTGCCAATTTAACTCCTCTTTATGCAGACCTCAAAATAAAGCTTCTATTTTATTGATTGATATCCTAAGATAAATTGTTCTTTAAAAACCTCTATTTCTGCAACTATATACCCATATAAATCAGGATTTCTCAATACTATGCAGCCAAAACAAAATAGGAAATTAAACTGGATGCTGAGGGTGAAATAGGATGACAGCTTGGGAATCGTAAAATGTAATTTCAGACTTCATGTGTTTAGAAAAACATCATTATTGTTGTCAGTTAATGACTTCATAAAAGCTTAAAGTTATACATTTGAACATAAACTAGATGAAAATTGTTAAATTTAAAAAATGGAATTAGAAGATCTCCTCCAGGATGGAGTAATGACATGCTGCATATAACAGATCTCTAAAAAAAAAAAAAATAAAGATGTATAAAACAGGAACCAAAGCTTTGGAAACTGAACAAAAGCATCAGATTTGAGAGAGGATTTGAAACTTGAGATGAGGGAACCAAACAGTGCATTCTTATTTTTTTTTTATTTTTATTTACTTTTTTTTTTGGTGGCTTGACTTTGAAGGTACCCACAATCATGGTGTAGGTAACACCAGGTGACAAAAATTCTGATAGAAATTCCTGCCATTGTTGTGACCAAATGAACCAGGTGAAAGAGCCCTGGGGCAACAACAGAGCCTCTCGAGAGCTAGGGCAAAACCCTGAAAAGGAGAGAGTCAGAGAACAAGGAACAGTGCCTCCTGACCAAGAGGGGTTTATTTCAGGAATATAAGGTTGGTGTACTATTTGAAAATTAATCATACAACTCATCATAGTAACATAATGAAAGATTTAAAAATATGAGAATTCCAATAGATGCAAAAAAAAGAATTCAATAAAATTCAATACTCATTTATATTAAAAGCTCAGAAAACTAGGAATGGAAGGAATCACCATTGACTTGATAAAAGGCAACTTCAAAAACCTGCACATAACATCATAACTAAGACTGAATGTTTTGCCCCTAAAATTAAGAACAAGATGACAATGTTCACTCTTTTTTTTTTTTTTTAATTTTTTTTTTTTCTTAAGATTTTATTTATTTATTTGACAGAGAGAGATCACAAGTAGGCAGAGAGGCAGGCAGAGAGAGAGAGGAGGAAGCAGGCTCCCTGCTGAGCAGAGAGCCTGATGCGGGACTCGATCCCAGGACCCTGAGATCATGACCTGAGCCGAAGGCAGCGGCTTAACCCACTGAGCCACCCAGGCGCCCGACAATGTTCACTCTTGCTGCACTTATTCAACGTTGTATTCAAGGTTCTGGCCAGGACAAAAAGGCAAGAAAATGAAGGATGATACTAGTATGAGATAGATATAATAGATCAATGGAATAGAACAAAGTGCATAAATGAACTCTTGAATTTATGATAAATTGAGTTTTAACAAAAGTGCCAGGACCATTGATTGGGGAAAGGAGACTGAATCCAACAAGTGGGACAACTGGATATCTTTATGCTTATACTATACAAAAAACTTAACTCAAAATGGATTGTAGACCTAAATGCAAGCACTAAAATGATGAAACTCTTAGAGGAAAATATAGGAGTAAGTCTTCATGACATTGATTAGGCAAATCTTAGGGAGAATTTCAATGTTTTCCTTACTAAATTTACTCAGGAATTATTTACATACATTAAACTGCATCTATTTAAACTTTATAATCTAGTGAATGCTGAAAATTGCATATGCCTATGAACTACCTCAGCCATGGCAATACAGAACATTCACATAATCCCACACAGAGGCCTCATTTTTCTTTGCAGTTCATCCCTTCTCCTACCCCTCCATTCTAGGCAGCCATTGATATTTTTTTTTAAATGGATTGATTTTAACTTTGTATAAATGGAATCCTACAGTATGCATTCTATTGTGTCCATAGTTTCATTCACTTAGGATATTGATTCTGAGATTCACCATGTTGTGTGTGTCAGTAATGCATACCTTTTCAATTACTTGAGTAAATACTTGGAAGTGGAATGGCTGGAGATTATGGAAGGTGTTAAGCATTCTAAAAAAGTGCTAAATACTGTTCCAGGTAGAGTTCTTTTACATTTCTACCAGCAGTATTAGAGAGTTCGATCTTCTCCATCTCCTCAGCAACACTTGGTATTCTTAATCTGTAATTATAGCCATTCTAATTAGTGAGCAGTGGTTTCTCATTGTGTTTTTAATTTACATCTCCCTGGTGATGAATATTGAGGTTGAGTGTCTTTTTATGCATGTAATGTCAATTCTTACTTCTCTTTCTGTTCATGTCTGTTCATGTCTCTTGCTGATATTTTTTGGGTATGTTTGTTTGCTAGGGCTGCCATATCAAAGTACCACAATACTTTGCTGGGGGGGTACTGAGGGACTTCAATAACAAAAAAATTCTCTCTCAGAATTCTGGGGACTGGACATTCAAGATCAAGATGTTGGCAAGGTTGTCTCTTCTCAGGCCTCTCTTCTTGGCTGGTAGATGACTATCCTCTTCCAGTGTTCACTCGGTTGGTCCTCTATTTTTATCTACTCTCTTATAAGTACTTTAGGAATTCAACATAGGAATCTACTCTCTTATAAGTACTTTAGGAATTCAACATAGGAATTTTTCTCATAAGTCTCCCCCTCCCCCTCCCCCCGGCCAATCCATGTTCTTTTTGCACACAAAATAAATTCTCCCAAAATGTGATGACTGTAGACTATCTGCATGTAAAGCTAACGGCCATCAAAGAAAGAGGAGACTGACAAAGCATTTGATATGGTTGTACTGCCAAATAAATAAAACACACACGCATACACACAAACACAGGCAAAAAAACCTCCTAAAACAGCAGCAACAACAAAATTGCCTGTGTTGGGGTGCCTGGGTGGCTCAGTGGGTTGAGCCGCTGCCTTCGGCTCAGGTCATGATCTCAGGGTCCTGGATGGAGCCCCGCATCAGGCTCTCTGCTCGGCAGGGGGCCTGCTTCCTCCTCTCTCTCTGCTGCCTGCCTCTCTGCCTACTTGTGATCTCTCTCTGTCAAATAAATAAATAAATAAATAATTGCCTGTGTTAAGAGGTTTTTGGACTATGTGAACTTGAAAATAATCCCTAAGACCACTAAATTCTATGGGTAGACAGTAGACTGATAAAATCGCTTAGCCCTCCCTCTGCCCTCTCACCAGCCTCAGAACATGTTGCCCAATACCAACTTTAGATGTGGTCTAAAAGAATAACGGAAAGGGAATTATCTCCAGGAGTCAGAACCAAGGACAATGGAGAACAAAGTACAAGGGATTTACTCCTCAGGTGTGGAGGCAAGATTTAGGCGTATTCCCCACTCCTAAGTAGGGACCTTCAAGATTTCTGCCCTGTAGGATTTCAGATCTACTATGGGACAGTGTCTGCTGTGTGTCTCCTATAGTTTCCCTTCCTAAATGGGATTATTTATTGTGGTTTTTCTATTCTGTTGTATATTGGGTGTGTGGAGGACAGATAATTTGTCTTTATAGTGCAAAGGTCTCTGGATCAAGAGAAGCCACATCTGGACCTAATAAAGACACCCTCTTACCTAATGTGGTGATGAAGAGATTGCTGCACCCCACTCAGTTTTAAGGGTTGTATTGTGTCCCTTTAAAATTCCTATGTTGAAATCCTAACCCCCAGTACCTCAGAATGTGACAGTATTTGAAGATAAGGTCTTTAAAGAGGTAATTAAGGTAAAATGTGGTCATTTAGGTGGGCCTTGATCCAGGATAACAGGCATCCTTCAAAGAAGAGATTAGGACACAGACTGGCAAGAGGGAAGACCATGGGAAGACACAGGGAGAAGATAGCCATCTACAAGCCAAGGAGAGAGGATTTGGAAGAAACCAACCCTGCCAACACCTTAATCTGGATTTCTAGCCTCCAGAAGTATGCAAAAATAAATTTCTGTTGTTTAAACCACCTAGTCCTCGTACTGATTCTGGTAGCTCTTGGTAATTAGCACCTCTAGATACACTCAACCCTGTGCTTGCTGCAGTGGTTAGACGTTTCAGGTGACATTTTGAAAAAAAAGTGTGTGTGTGTGTGTGTGTGTGTGTGATGTGATGTGCGCACAAAGCAGAGTAAAGTAAAAATTTTGGCTAGTTATGTTAGCCATTAGGGCTAGCTATTGATATTTCTGGTGCTTCTCTGTATTAGTCATCTTTTTCTAAGTTGCACTCATAACACAGGACTCTATACTATCAGTGGTTTACAACAACAAAGGTTCATTTCTCACAAGTATTACCTGTTGGCTGTAGGTAGAACACAGATCCACTCTGGATCTTCCTCATTCTAGAACTCATGCTGCATAAACAGCTCCTATTTTGGACATATCATTATTGTGACAAAGGGAAAATGACAACAAAAACATTCAGAGGGCTCTAAATTTTTTGCTCAAATGTGACATGTATCACTTTTGCTTCTGTTTCATTGGCTAAGCCTGGAATCAGTGAAGTGGGAAGACTGCTTAACCTACAGTCAGATAACAGTGGGTGGGGATGTGTAATCCTTTTACAGTACCAGCAGCACAATCCAGGCACATGGCTTAATCGCACATCAAGCCCTTTGAAGTTTACTGCTTACACAAATTAAATGTGAGTGAACATTCTGTGTGTCGCTTGTGGGAAGAAACCTTTGAAGACTACTGTGTGATTCCCCACTTTCCCTTTTCCCTGCTATGGGGGAAGTGAGGGGACCGTGGTATACCTGTACCCCTGATGGAAAGGGTAGAGCAGAGCTCTGGGCCAACTCATAATAGATGATGCAATGTTAATAAGAAATTAATCTTTGTTTCCTTAAGTTACTGAGATTTTAGAGTTGTTTGTTATTATAGCATAACATGACTCATTCATTTTGACAAAGGTACTGAAAGTTTGAAAACCACTACCTTCAAAAAACCATCTGTGTTGTGTGCATAATAGGTGATTAGCAATATATGACAGTGTGTCTCTCATTTTTTTTTATAACTACAGCTGCTCCCCTTTCTGAAAAATGATACAGACCATTGTGATAATCACTTCCTTCTTTCTGCTACTCTTTATGGTGAAGGATAGCTTGAGAAGTTTCTTTGCCTACATGGCTTTTGGGGGAACTTTCCCTTTTCTTTACTTTTTGAGTGGTTATGGTAGCAGTTCCAGGTAAAACAATGGTATTGAAATGAGAGAGGCACACAAAGTTGGGTCAGTGAATTTCTTCTGGGACATTCCTTCTGGAGCCAAGTGAGATGAATAGAGCTCTTTGTGTGGGTGCCTGGACTGTACCTGTCAGACTTGGGCCTTGCTGTGGGCCAGTGTTCATCTTCGTATTAGTAGGAGTAGTCATCTGCAGAGCAAGACGCTGTCATTCTGGGGAGAACAAAGTAGATGCACAGCAGGGATAGAACAAGAAGGTCAGAAGTATTTCAATTCCTGAGTTCAATTTTACATCACATCTGGATTAGCCAAAGGTATCTAGCAGGAATCTGCAAAGTATGGATCACTGATCAAATTTGACTGGTTGCTTTTTTTTTTTTTTTTAATAAATAAAGTTTTATTGGAACCCAACCAAATCCATTTGTTGACCTATGGCTGTTTTGGTCTTATAGTGGCAGAATTCAGTTGTTGCAACAGAGATCTTACAGCTTGTAAAACCTAAAATATTCACTATTTGGCCCTTTGCAGAAAAAGTTTGCTGACCCCTGGTATCTATTATCTCATCCTTTAAAAGATATGCATTTTTTTGAAATTTTACGTGTGAAATATATAAGTTCATAAATATACATAAATGTAAACAATACGTATTCATAAATCAATGCAATTTCATGTGTGCAGAATCAAAAAGATTAGCACATCAATTGTATTGCAATTAAAAAAAAAAGATTGGAGAGCACTGCTACAGGCGATAGTGAGTGTTTGGCAAAGGCATCAACAGATTTGCAGGACAACTGTAGTGTCAGCTGGAATGCTTGTGCAGATGCAGGTGGGTATGTACATAAACCTGATATGAGCTCTTACCAATTCAGCCAAAAAATTGGACGGATGAATGGCAATGGGGATAGAGGGGAGGGGATTCATGCAAGTGACTCCAGTGTGGCCTTTCACCTGCAGATGACAGACTCCAGGTTTGGAGAAACAGATTGTTTGGCTACAAGAAACCATCAATAATGATTTCCGTGATCATCTCCTCTTGGCCCAGACTCCATTCCAACCAAGTTATTAATACACACATTATTCTTCTTAAAGAAATAGAAAAATGCATTCCAGATTGCCAAAGGAAGGAATTCCCTGTGATTTATACTGAAGTGTTCCTAGAACTTTTTTTTCCCCCAATCATCCATCTTCAAGAAATACTAAAGACAAATATTTCATGAATCCAGAGGTGCTTCTGGCCAGCATCTGGAGATGATCTTGAGAATACAAATCTGTTATCATTTTTCACTGTGGGCTTCAACTGTCAGAACATGTAATAAACATAACCAGCCAGAGGGCTGGAGGGAAGCAGAAAGCATCCAGTTAACCACTGTAGCAGGAGGCAGCAGAAATGAGAGTGTATATGCCCATACTACCCCCATACCCATATTTTGTAGTTCTGCTGCATCTCTTTTCCTAACAAATACTTGAATGCTAATTAATGACCTCCCAGTTGCTGATACTTTGCAAGGGTGTAATGTCTATTGCCACATAGACAGATGCTGTGGTATAATAGAAGAGAATTAGGCTATGAAGTCAACCATATCCGAGTCTGAGTCTTGGTTTTGCCACTTAATACTAGAGTGACCTTAAGAGATTTTTAGCCTTGCTGAACACTATTTCCACATGAGTGAAATGGACTTGCCAATAGAGTGATAATGTAGGTGAAATTATTAGCACAACTTTTGGCATAACCTAACAAAAAGCTTGTAATTATCATTTCAAAACCATTCCACTAAAAACATTACAACTACCCAATCACCAGGTGGTTAAACAAATTAGACAGAAAATACCAGTTATTGGTAGGAATATGGAGCAAATGGGGTTCTCATACATTGCTGGTTAGAGAGTCAAATGAGCACAAACTACTTTGCCAGTACCCTCCCCACTAAGCTGAATGCCATTCACTAGTCAGCAATTCCACTCCTAGGTATATGCCCAAAGTAAATGCTTTCAGATGTTCACCAAAAACGCCAACCAGAATGTTCAAAACATACGTGTTTGTAATAGCATCCAAATGGAAACTACTCAAATGCCCATCACTACTATTGTTCAGAGCTCAGCAAAACTTTTCTGTGAAAGGTCAGGTTATCAATATTCAGACTCTGCAGCCTGAGAAGCAAAAATCATCTCATAATTACTTCAATTCTCTTTGTAGTGCTCTAGCAACATTGCAAAACAATAGAGTGCTGATAAGCTCTCTGTTGTAACTGCCTCCCTGCCATTGCAGGATGAAAGCAGCCATAGCTAATAGGAGAAAGAGTGAATGTGGTATGTCCCAATAAAATGTTATCTATGAACAAAAATTTAAATTTCATATAATTTTTATGTGTCATCCAATATTCTTTTGATTTACTATTTCTTTTTTTTTGCATCTTTGGCATAATCATTTATTTTTAAATTTTTTATAAAAGTTTGTGTTATGTTAGTTTTAGGTATACAACATATTCATTCAACAATTCTATATCCAATGCTTAACCACAATAAGCATGGTCACCATCTATCACATAAAATGCCATACAGTATTAATGACTATATTTCCTATGCTATACTTTTCATCTTTGTGACTTCTTTATTTTAAAACTGGAAGTTTATACCTCTTTTATTTTTATTTTTTTAATATTTATTATTACTTTTATTGTGTTATATTAGTCACCATACAATACATCATTAGTTTTTGATGTAGCATTCCAAGGTTCATTGTTTTCGTATAACACCCTTTGCTCCATGCAATACGTGCCCTCCAAGTTTATACCTTTTAATCACTTTTATTTCACACACACCCACACCTAGCAACCATCAGTTTATTCTCTGTACTTGAGGGTCTGGTTTTTTGTTATTCTTTCATAACATTTGTTATTTGTTATTTTGCTTTTCAGATTCCACATATAAGTGAAATCATATGGTATTTGACTTTTTCTGTCTGTCTTATTTCACTTAGCATAACACCCTCTAAGCCCATCCATGTTGTCACACATGGCAATTTCTCATTCTTTTTTATAGCTGTGTAATATTCTATTGTGTGCATTGTGTGAATGTGTATATCACACATCTTCTTTATCCATTCATCTATTTGGATGCCTCGGTTGCTTCCATATTTTGGCTATTATAAATAATGCTTTTGACTTTTTAAAACATTCAGAAATGCACAAATCATTCTTACCTTACAGGCTGTAAGGTAAGAAGTATAGAAATATAAAACATGGGCCAAATTTGAATGTAGGTTGCCAACCTCTGGTACAGAGAATAAATGAAATATATATTCATATGCTGGAATACTACATGAAACACGTAGACACAACAGTATAGATGAATCTCATGAACATAATATCAAGTGAAAGAAACCAGTTGCAGAAAGTATAAGATTACATTCAGATAAATTACAAAAGCAGGTGAAATGAATCTATGATTGCATAAGTCTGCATGGTGGTTACTGTGTGGGAGTGAGTGACAGGCAGAACAAAGGAGATTTGGGGGTGAATAGTCATGGCTGCTTCTTCATTTAGTTTGTTTAGTTTACAAATTTTCACCAGCTACACATTTTTGTGTGCTTTTCTGTATGTATATCATACTTCAAGAGGGAAAAAAATCGGGCGTCTGGGTGACCTTAAGCTTCTGCCTTCGGCTCAGGTTGTGATCCTGGAGTCCCAGGATCGAGGCCCACATCGGGCTCCCTGCTAGGCAGGGATTTTGTTTCTCCTACTGACCTCTTTCGTCTCATGCTCTCTCTCTCTCATTCTCTCTCAAATAAATAAATAAAATCTTAAAAAAAAAAAGGAGGAAAAAAAATCTCTCAAAATTCTCTTCATTAGTACAGGCCTTTACCTCACACCTAACCAATTTACAGGTTTCTAGATGCTCTGCCCCACTTTAGTTACCTTATTTATTACTCCAGAGAATCTGAAATACCAATTTATCTTTTGGTTTAGTGGAAAGAGCAGCCACGGTATAGACAAAAGCCTTGTACTTAGAAATGAAGAGCAGCATTTAACTCCACTGTGAACTGATCATGCAATACTTGGTCTTTTGAAATTTTATTTTGTCATCTGAAAATGGGAAAAGCTGTATCTGCATTTGGTGTAAAGATTACCCTTGTTAATGAGGAATTATTCTGTTTAGCTGTATACTTTTGTACAAATTATCACTACCTATGACTTTGTTTTTTGAACCACCCACAATGATCAAATTTAAGCACATCCATCCCCTTCCTTCTCTGCCTCTTGGTCCTCCACTTGGGGAGACAGTATGCATGATGAGGAACATAGACTCTCAGTTCAAATCGTGACTCTATCACTTGTCTTGCAGCTTCTCTGTGTCTCCCTTTCCTCACTGGTAAAATATCTACTTCATATTATTCCTCTAGAGGCTGTGGCAGTCAGCCTCCAAGATAGTCTGGATGACCCCTGTCTACTGAACTCCATGCCCTGGTATAATGCCTTCCTGCACTGTAGGAGGGTTGGGCTATGTGGTGTTAAGATATGGCATAAAGGAGGGCATTTCACCTGTGAGATTAGGATATAAAAGACAGTGACTTTCACTTTTCATGGCCTCCCTAGTGATCATTCACTTCAGGGAAAGCCTACTACCAGGTCAAGCAACCCTATGGAAAGGCCTGCATGGTGAGGAACAAGGCTTGTCAGGAAACCACAGGAATGATCTTGGGTGTGGGTCCTCCAACCCCAGGTACATTTTGAATTTATTACAACCCTGGCTGTCAGCTTCTTTGCAATCTCCTGAAAGACCCTAAGTCAAAATGATCCAGCAAGCTGCTTCCAAATTCTTGAACATCATCAACACTGAACATTATCAACTGATAATCAATGACCTTACAACAATGAATGGTGCCTGATGCATACTAAATGTACAGTAAATATTAGCTATCTCAATTATCTGCTCCCTGAAAGCTGGCACTTGCACATCTATAAAGCTCATTGCTGATGTCAGCATTTTGTGCTCTGCAACAGGCAATGTCAGTGGCTTGAGCGTGGGCAGTTTCCCTTCCTTTCTGTGGCCCCTTTAAAGACCAAATATTATTAGGAGACATCTATCTGTGTGCACAGCAGTGACAGTGTGGCTGGGAGTCCCTATGGAAACACCTCCCCGCCCAGCACTCTTTCCTTAAAGGATCTCTCTAGCCTCTGCCTCTCAAAAACTTGGTCCTGCCCACTGGTCTTTGTGGCACATCCTATTATTCAGGCCTCCTTCCTGCTTTCTCTGTCTCCTTAGATGTGTTGGTGATTCAGATTCTCCTTCTTTGGATGTGGACTTTTGTTCCTTTTTGCCATAGGCTCCGTAGTTGCAGGGTCAACCAATGAGTCCCCTGGTGTTTTTAGAAGCAGAGCTGGAGACAGTTTAGGATTCTAAGAGCTTTACTGAGGGTTGCTGTCTATGAGAGGTAATAGGAAGAGAAGCAGGGTGGATAGGGAAAGCCTCAGCCTGTGATGTAGACCTGACACCTAGAAAGGAAAGTTGGGAAGAAGCAAGACTGGGGTGGGAGAGCTGCAGACTCGGGTCTGAAAAGTCAGTGGTCCCACAGTGAGCCACAGGACAAAGAGCCTGAAAGAGGAGTCTCAATCTAGGCTGAAATGACCGGGCCCATATACTTTTTCCATGCTCAGTCAGCAGTGAGGGCAACCTGGGAATGATAGGGCTTTGGCTTAAAAATCCTAAGATTCATCCTAAGATGAAACCTAAAGGTGCTAATGGCTGGAGGCTGTTGGCTCACTGTTCCTGACAGCTGAATGGCAGGTTCTTTCTTGACCAGAGGTCCATGCCGTGCACTCGCATGGCTGTTGCAAACATCCTCATTTCTGTGGTCAGGCCTGGCCTCCTGCACCCCCTACCTGTGTCAAACATCTAAGCTTCCACCTTGCTTGGAAATGGGATTGACTGGCCCTAAGTGGAGTGTCAATATGAAAAAGCATGGGACTCATGGAGGTGAGATGAGAATTAATTATCTCTCAGGCAACCTGAGGGTACCCAGTGGGGTTTGGTAGTAATCAGTCATTGTTTTCATTGAGCATATACTTAAAGCTCTGTACTGTGCAAGCATTTCCTGTATGAAAACCCAAACTATAGAATATAAAATTGGAAGGTACGTGAGTCCCTAGTTAAGTCTCCCTTTCATGAACAAGAATCTCTTATAAGTACTCAATATAGGCTCACTCTCCTCTTTGCATACCTCCAGGGATAGTGAGCTTCGGTTATCTCTTTGGTTGTGAACAGCTCCAGTTGACAGAATCTTCCCTCTTTAGTAGAATTCAGAATTCTCCCACCACTTTTAATTTTTGAAGTCACTTTAATAAGACTTCCAGTTCTCTCATTTATTAATCCTATAGATATTTGAAGACAGTTGTCATTCAACAACTGAAATACTATAAGAGAGGCTACTGGAGCCTCTGATCCTCTAACTGTAAAACAATGGAGTCTGACTGTTCTTGATCACTAGGGTCTCTTTATGACCTAAAAGACTATGAAGCCATGAAGACTTCATGGAACAATTCTCAAATAAAAGAGAAATCCATATAAATTAAAAGACGATGTGCTCTCTCTGAAGTATTTGTTGTACATTTCCTGTGGAGCACAATGGGACTCAGAAATAGTGGGACCATCCACCGAGCCATTGCTCATTTATGTTGAAATAAAACAGGCTCTGGCTAATTAGAAGCATTCTCCTCAAGATGAAACAATACAAGCTTTCCAACATTTCCCCACCATTAGCAATTCCTGATGTTGACTGGACATGTTAATATAACCCCCCACTGTACCTCAGGAAAAAAAAAAATGAAGCAGGCATGATAATTCACAGCACAAGAAAGAATTCTTTATACTTCCACTCAACTAGCGCGCGCACACACACACACACACTAATCTTACACTAGGTACTCACTAGGCACTGGCCTCCATGATAGGTTCTTTCACATATATTTATTTTCTCCTCAAAATAATATTATGAGTAGATTTTATTAACTCCACATTCCAAATGAAGAAATCTGAGCCTCAGAGTAGTCAAGTGATTTGTTTAAGGTAACCTAGTTGTTAAGTGGGTGAACTAGGGCCTTCTGATGTGAAGTCCAGTGCTCTGCCCACTCCACCAGCTACAAGGAAAATTCTTAATAAAAGACTATGTCTATGTATGTAGAGTAGGCAGTATTTTAATTTCAGTTGTTCCAGAGGCATATCCTGAAATATGGTTAAGGTGAAAGTAGTTTATTATCAGAGGATAAAGAAATACAAGAGGTTGGTAAGGTGGGTCAGAGAAGAAAAGGTAACCAATAAATTATGCATCATCAAACCAGCTATCACTGTGGGCAGTTGGAACTAAATTCTGCTGGGGAAAATCTGAAAGTTAGTGTAGGATACAGGATACAGAGTTAACCCCCTAAGGGGGAAGCGGCTAGGGCTTTTATAAACCAACTCTGTCAGTCATTGTTTGTGGTCTTCTTCTAGCAGATATTCATTACCTGGCACTATCTACCTGCCAAGCAGGTGGACAAAACATGCTTTAGAAGTCCGAGAAAGACTTCAAGCAGAGACATTTGGGAGCCGGCAATTTGAGGTTGGGTCAGTGTGGACTGAAGTAAAGGGCAGAGGATATGGGCGAGCCATGACAGCACCTGGTATAATAAATAAGTGACAGATACTACATAATCTGTCAGCAAACATATCTTGACCACCTCCTGTGTGGAATAGAACAAGGGTGAATCACACATATATGGACCTGCTTTCATGTGGCTTAGTATCCAAGGAGGAAGAAAGAAATAATTTATTCTAAATAAATATAAAATAGTAAAAATGTACTATTGTGTGAGAAGAAGAAACCATAACCCCCACTTAGCTAAATCTTACACAAAAAACAAAAAACTAAAAGGAATCCACAACAAAGCCCCCTCTCATTCAGTGTTACTCTATATCTCCTTTTACCTCAGACTCTATTTCTTTTCTCCTTGTTGGAGCCAAATTCCCTAAAACAGTGTGTTTAGAGTCTGCCTTGTCCAGTGAATTATGAGAGCCTCTGAGGGTGGGCCTTTTTTGTTATCTTTAATTGTATTATGTAGTATTTGACATATGAAAAAGAATAGATGAATTTGAACATGAGCAAAGATGCAGTAAGTTCACTCCAGCCTATCTCTTTCATTGACTACAACTAAAAACTTACAACAACAACAACAAATATATATATATATATATATATATATATATATATATATATATATTTGATTTAAAGACTCCAAACATTAACAACAGCAGGCAGATTGGGAGGGAAGTCCATTGTTGAATAATGACCCGTAACTGGGGTGAGTTTCAGGGGTTTTCCTTCTAGTTTCTCCCAGGTTTGCCATAAGGGAAGACAGAGTCCCATGTGGCAGAGAGGAGACATATAACAAAATTCTAAAAAAATTCCCCTGTGTTATATATAGCCCGAGGAATACAGACAGAGGCCTCCCAATACCTGGAGAGTATAAGAAGATATTCCTGCTTTTGTGCGTGTGTGTGTGGGGGGGGGGCAGTTCTCCCTGTCCTTTCTTGATTCTGGTTGTGGTCATAATGTGGACATTTAAGTCCACTAGTGACAACCTGTTTTTCTGGTTAAGTAAATTAAAAAAAAGGACCACCTTGTCTCAAAGAACATAGAGGAAATCCCTGTGTTGTTTTTTGTTTCCTCCACTTTGTCATGAGGGTAGGCACTTTGTCATGAGGGTAAGCACATGTCCATGGAATTTTTCAATAGCACAAGGAGAACCCTGATGTTCTAGCCAGAAGACTTAGAAAGGGAGTCCTGTGATTTCCATAGAAAGCAAGAGTGTATGGAAAATCATCATGGGAAGAGTTCTGGAGAAGGGGATCCCTGAATCTGTGTATAAATTGACACAAATCCTTAACTCATTCCTGAAATATATGAAACAGACCTAATGAAACATAGCAAAGGCTTTAAAAACAGAACAGATATTGAAACCACCACCCACAGAAAGTGAGCTAGAACTTGTCTGACCTAACTGATCATTTGCTAAAACAACAAATCCACATTCATTAGAGGATTTTAGCAAGACCTAGGGCTTCACAACAAAATATTAAAAACTTCCAGGATTTATTCCAAAATTATTTTACATGTAAAGGACTGGGAAACTCTGGCCCACATTTAAGGGAAAAGACAATGGGTATCAACCTGGAGATCAGATATTGGCATTATCAGAAATAGACTTTAAAACAGCACTTAAAACTAATCTCCATGTAGTAAAAGTGTATAAATTTGAAAAAAGTGGTAAGGCAGAAGCTTTTAGTGATAAATAGAAATGATAATCAAGAGGCAAATCAAACTGGAAGAAATAGAAAACTGAACAGAACCATAGCCAGCAAAGAAATTGGATCAGTAATAAAAAACCTCCCAAAAAAGAAGAGTGCAGGGCTAGATGGACTCCCAGCAGAATTCTACCAAATATTTAAAGAAGAATTAATACCTAGTCTTCTCAAATTGTTTCAAAAAAATAAAATGGAAGAAAAACTTCCAAACTTATTTTATGAGACCAGCATTATTGTAATCCCCAAACCAGAGAAGGATTATCTTAATCCCCAAACCCTCATCAAAAGGAAGAATTACAGACCATTATCATTGATAAACATGGATGCAAAAATTCTCACAAAATACTAGCTAATAGGATCCAGAAGTACATTGAAAGGATTATTCACCACAACCAGGTGTGATTTATTCCTGGACTGCAGGAGTGGTTCAACATCCACAAATCAATTAGTGTGATACACCACATTATTAAAAGAAAGGACAAGAATCATATGATCCTCTCAACAGATGCAGAAAAATACTTGACAAAATATAGGGTTGTTTCTTGATTAAAAACTCTCTACCATGTATGAATAGAGAGAACATATCTCAATATCATAAATGCCATCTATGAAAACCCCACAGTGAATATCATCCTCAATGGGGAAAAACTGAGAGATTTTCCCCTAAGGTCAGGAACACAACAGGGATGTCCAGTCTCACGAGTATTGTTCAACATAGTATTGGAAGTCCCAGACTCAGCAGTCAGACAACAAAAAGAAATAAAAGGCATCCACATTGGCAAAGAAGAAGTCAAATTTTCACTCTTTGTAGATAACATGATACTCTATGTAGAAAACCCAAAAGACTCCAACAACAACAACAACAAAAATGGTTGGAACTCATACATGAATTCAGTAAAGTGTCAGGATATAAATTCAATGCACAGAAGTCAGTTGTATTTCTATATGCTACCAATGAGGCAGAAGAAAGAGAAATCAAGGAATTGATACCATTTTCAATTGAACCAGAACCTATAAGATATCTAGGGATAAACCTAACCAGAGAGGTTAAGGATCTTTACTCTGAAAGCTATTGAACACTAGGAAAGAAATTGAGGAAGACACAAAGAAATAGAAAAACATTCCATGTTCATGGATTGGAAGAATAAATATTGTTAAAATGTCTATGCTACCTAGAGCAATCTATACATTCAATGCAGTCCCTATTAAATACCATCAACTTCTTTCAAAAACTGGAACAAATCATCCTAAAATCTGTGTGGATCCAGAAAAGACCCCGAATAGCCAAAGGAATGTTAAAAAAGAAAACCAAAGCTAGAGGCATCACAATTCCAGACTTCAAGCTATGTTACAAAGCTTTCATCATTAGGACAGTATGGTACTGGCACAAAAAC
The DNA here is from genome assembly GCF_022355385.1 of Mustela nigripes. Classification (NCBI taxonomy): domain Eukaryota; kingdom Metazoa; phylum Chordata; class Mammalia; order Carnivora; family Mustelidae; genus Mustela; species Mustela nigripes. The sequence goes on along the minus strand of NC_081570.1, from coordinate 44,921,448 downwards.
AGACACATACATCAATAGAACAGACTAGAGAACCCAGAAATGGACCCTCAACTCTATGGTGAACAAATCCATCAAAATCCTATAGGAGAACACAGGGAGCAACCTCTGTGATCTTGGCCACATCAACTTCTTGCTAGACACGTCTCCAAAGGTAAGGGAAACAAAGGCAAAAATGAACTATTGGATGACTGCATCAAGATAAAAAGCTTTTGCACAACGAAGGAAAGAGTTGACAAAACCAAAAGACAACTGACAGAGTAGGAGAAGATATTTGCAAATGTCTTACCAGATAAAGGGCTAGTATTCAAAATCTATAAAGAACTTACCAAACTCAACACCCAAAGAACAAATAATCCAATCAAGAAATGGGGAGAAGTAATGAAGAGACATTTCTCCAAAAAAGACATAAAAATGGCCAACAGACACATGAAAAAAAAAAAAAAAGTCCACATCACTTGATGTCAGGGAAATACAAATGAAAACTACAAGGAGATACCACCTCACCCTAGTCAGAATGGATAAAATGAACCAGTCAGGAAAGAATTGATACTGGCAAGGTTGCAGAGAAAGTGGGAACCCTCTTATGCTGTTGGTGGGAATGCAAACTGAATGCAGCCACTCTGGAAAACAATATGAAGGTTCCTCAAAAAGTTAAAAATAGAAGTACCCTATCACTCAGCAATTGCACTACTAGGTGTTTATCTAAAGGATGCAAACATAGTGATTCAAAGAGGCATCTGCACCCCAATGTTTATAGCAGCAGTGTCTATAACAGACAAACTGTGGAAAGAGCCCAGATGTCCATCTACAGATGAGTGGCTAAAGAAGATGTGGTGTATATATACATAATGGAATACTACTCACCCATCAGAAAGAATAATATTGCCATTTGCAACAATGTGGGTGGAACCAGAGGGTGTTATGCTAAGTGAAATAAGTCAGAGAAAGACAAATATCCTATGATTTCACCGATATGGGTAATTTAAGAAATGAAACAGATGAGCATAGGGGAAGGGAAGGAAAAATGAAATGAAGAAAACAGAGAGTGAGGAAAACCATGAGAGGCTCTTGACTGTAGGGATCAAATTGAGCACTGCAGGAGGGGAGGTGGGTGGGGGTTTAGGTAACTGGATGATGGGGATAGAGAGGGCACTTGAAGTAATGAGCACTGCGTGTTGTATGTGGATGATGAATCACGAATTCTACCTCTGAAACCAATAATACAATATATGTTAATTAGATTGAATTTAAATTAAAAAATTTAAATTAATAAAAAAATGAAGCAAATCCAACTAACATGCTCAGTAACCTGAAAAAAATGATCCACTGTAAAGTCTCAGTATCAGAATGGAAGAGACAGAGGAAAAAGAAAAAAGATTGAAAAAAAATACATTGAAAGATTGAAGAACGTTTGAATCTCAGCAACCTATTGAACACAAAACACATGTAATATAGTTATGAAGCAAAATAATAAATAGGTAGGAACCCATAACTTAATTTAAGAAGTAGAACAGTATCAGTATACTATCTATCCCTCTCTCATGGTCATGTCTGCTTCCCAGAGGTAACCTCACTCCTCGTTTTTGTATTTATCATTCCTTTTCTTCCCATAGTTTCATCACATCTGTATTTATTCTCCAAATTACTTATTTCAAGATGATTGTTGTTATAATACTGAGTTTAATTATTTGAAATTTGCTTTACAACATAATGTCTTTCATCTATGTCATAATCTATAGCTATAGCTAATTAATTTCCACTGTTCTGCAATATTTAAGTGTGTAACTCTGCCACAATTCACATGCCATTTTCCTATAAATTACTATTGTGTTACTCGTTTACTCATTTATTTATTTTGCTATTACAAACAATGTTGCTATGATCATTCTTTTGCTTGTCTTCTGGTACCCATTTGCATGATCTTGCTAGAGATAAATCTCTAGGAATAGAACTTCTGGACCTTGGGTATGCAAATATTTGATTTTATAAAATAATGCCAACTAATTCTCATAATGATTTACATTCCCTTTCATATCCTCACCAACAAATGTCAAACTTTACGATTTTTTTGTTAGTGTAGTAAGTAAAAACCATACCACAATTTGTATTTCTCAGACTTCTAAAAAGTTGAATGTCTTTCAATGCCATGTAAGTGTGACCTTTTTTGTTAAATGCCAGTTCATAAATTTTGCCCACTCCTATTTTGGGTTATTTGATTTTTCTAATTAATTTATAGAGGTGTTTTTTTTTTTTTTTTTTTTTTTAGTATTCTGTACACTAATCTTTTGTCACTTAAAAGTATTACAAATATGAATGATCTCCCAGTTTGTGACTTGTTTTTTCACTTTCTTTATGGTGTCTTGGTATAAAGAAGTCTTAGATTTCAATATAGTTGACTATATCTTTTTTTCTTTCCTTTTAGCATTTTTTTTTGGTGTCTGCTTTTATCTCATTGTAAAAATAGTCTCTTATATAATCCACTATAAATTTTACAGTTTTGCCTATCATATATACCTATAATCCATTTGGGACTGATTTTTTTATATGTCATGTAGGAATGATCCCAATTTAATTTTTGTCTCTTTGGATATTGAATTGTCCTGGTGCCATTAAATGAATAAATCCTCTTTTTTCAAATAGGTTGTGATGTCCCCCTGTCAGATATGAATTTTTCATATATGTGGAGTTCTAGTCTATGAATCTCTATTATAATCTTGTAACTGGTTTGTCTCTGCCTACACTGATACCATACTGTCTCAATTATCAAGTTTTATAATAAGTCTTTCTATTTGATAGAGAATATTTTCCCACTTTGGAAGTGTTTGGCTATTATTTGGCCTTTGATCTTGCATATACATTTTAGAATCAGGGATTCAGCCTCCTCAGAACATCCTAATTTTTTAAAAAATGATTTTATTTATTTATCAAGTAGGCAGAGAGGCAGGCAGAGAGAGAGGGGGAAGCAGGCTCCCTGCTGAGTAGAGAGCCTGATCGGGGCTTGATCCCAGGACGCTGGGATCATGACCTGAGCTGAAGGCAGAGGCTTAGCCCTCTGAGCCTCCCAGGCACCCCCCCACAATGGGTTTTATTTGCAAGTGTATCAATCTATAGATCCATTTGGAGATAATTAGCATTTTAAAAATAGTCTCTTTTTATGACTATGCTGTATCTCTCTATTAATTGAAATCTTCATTTGAATCACATTTTCAAGATATTCAGCATTTTTTATTCTAGAGGTTAATAGGAATGAAGTTGTATGTATTGATCTTATAAGCAGCCACATTTTAAAATTATCTCCCTATTTCTAATAATTGGTCCATAGATTCTTTTAAGCTTTCCAGAGATAGATATATAATTTTCAAATATGACAGTCATTCTTCTTTTTAATCCTCTAGACCTAATTATTTTTGTTTCTTACCCTTCTCGTGTCTCTAAGGAGCCAGGTTTTGTTCCTTAGAGAACTCTGGAACTATCTAGTACCTAAGACTAAGAGAAAGAATGAGAGAAACATTGGAGGGTCTGCACATGTTTTTTTCATACAGGGGAATGATAAGATTACTTCCACTTAGAATATTTTAAAGGGATGATAGAAAACAATGTTTTGTTTTAATTATTCTCCAAATCATGCTCATTCAACATATTAATTGCTCTCATATTATCTTTAATCAAGGGCTATTAGATATCATTATTTCCATTTCCAGATGAAATAATTGAAACTAAAGAATGAAACACGCTGGTCAAAGTCACAACTCTCTGAAGTATTAGAGCTGCAATTTGAACCCATTCTGGGTAGTTCCAGTCAGCTAGGCTTGGTCAAAATTTGAGGTGAGTAGAGGGAGAGGTAAGAATGCCCCTGAATTTCTAGCTAGAATTTCTAGTTAGAACCATAGAGCATGGGACACTGTTAGCAGGGTCAGGAAGGTCATGGAAGTTTTGTGGAGGGGCTGGAGCAAATGAGCTTGATTCCTGAGGCATTTTTCCTTTCATTTAGAAGCCCATTTCTCCTTCATGGCCTAGTTCACAATGATTCCGTTTTTGTTGTTGTTAATATATGGAGAAGAAGAATTTTATTGGAAATGTACTTAGCAGTTTGAAAGAAGAGCATTTTTTGCTGCATTGTGGCGTGACTCTGGCTGGCTGTTCACAAGTGCCCTTTTCAGTCAGCTTAGAACAGTCACTGCCAGTCCTCAGCTGGCCTAGTCCAAGGTCCATAGCTATAGAATTCACTCTCAGAGCAAATGTAAATGAGTCCAAACCTCCATTTAGGATGCCCTGACATATCTTGCTTTTGGGGAGAGGTGGTAGAGGGAAGCCCATTAACAGCTCTATCCAAAAAAAAAAAAAAAAAAAAGGACTTTTCTTACATCTTCCCTAGAGCTATTTCATCCAGAAATCTGGGACCTCCACAGGAGTATAAATCTGTAACAGCAGTCATTTTAAGACTCTTATTTAATCAGAACCATCCTCCCACAATGCAAGGGGCACCAGCTCTATCAGTCAACAACCCAGCTAGAAACAGATGACACTCTCCAACTGAATGATTTGAAGATAGTTTTCAAAAAGAACTATTCACAATGGTAACGTCATGGATTAGGGAAATAAGGGATGTTGGAGTACCCTGGGGCTAGTAACAGGAACTGATTACAGGCTTATGCTAGGAAACTGAAGGAGCAGAGTTAGTTGTCAGAACCCAGAGAGGATCATCTTAGTAGAGGATACTTGACAAGACCTGTGGCCTTCAAATCAGGGACGCAGCCAGCCTGAAGTGATCTGCTATGTAAATAGTCTAGAGAATAAGTACCTAATTTTACCTTCCTTCCATCTTCTGCTCTCCTGTCTTCCTTTGGCTAAACCAAGGAGGCCATTGATCATGGGAGTCTGTTGATAGGTTCATAAGGCCAGTGTCCAGTAGCACAGAGCAGGTTATAGAACGGTGGAGTATAAATATGGTAGTCCAATTGCAAGAAATTTGGCAATGTCCACCACCTTTGCCCTTCAGCTCCTCCTTTTGTCTTTGTCCAGGCAAAAGATTGATGTCCTTAACATACATGACACAAAAATCCCATCAAATACCATAATATTACATGAGGGTTTCAGTTTGATGAAATTCCCATTTGAAGCCTGAAGGTTTTTAAGGAAAGGTGGTGGGTGGAAATGAGGGGTAGATAAGAAAAATGTTAATTAAAGGAAACGTGCAGATATAACCTCAGCTTTCATTTAATTGTCATGTGGCCTGTGTTGATAATTATAGCTGACTTCTTCCACCATTTGCATTTCCATTACTCACTGCCAATCTCTCAGCTGGACGGCATTTGTTATCTATTGAAGTAACCCAAATATTTATTCTTATGAGATCTAAATCCTAGAAAATTTTGCTTTGGATTGCCCTCATTTTCCATGAACAGAACTGTTGGAGAACAAGAAATGCCTTAATGAATCCCCTCAATCATAGATACAGTCCCATTTACCACCACTGTGTAACATCATTAATTCCCTCCAGCAATTAGATTCAGATATCCTTGCTGGGGCAGTGATACCGTTCTTTGGCTATTCAGCAGCATGGGGAGCCCAAAAAATATGAAGAAGTAGGAGCCTCAGTACTGTCTCATTCGAAGTAATACATCTGTAGTGAAATATTTCTCCCTTATGACAGTAGTAACCCCAAACCTAGTGAGTCCGAAGTAATGGTTTAGCAAACAAAAATTTCTCCATAGGATGTTGTCTCCTACTAATGTCAGAAGTGAGACCTTATTGGGGCACTTGGTAGAGTTAGTTGGGTGCCCGACTCTTGCTTTTGGTTCAGGTCATGATCTCAGGGTTAGGAGATGGAGCCCAGGACTGAGCCTGGCATCTAGCTGCCTTGAGCCCCATGTAGGGCCCCAGCCTGCCTGCATGGAGTCTGCTTATTCTTCTCTCTCCCCATCAGCCTCTGCCCCTGCTCATTCTCATGCATGTGTGCACACATGCTCTCTCTCTCTCTCAAATAAATAAAATCTTAAAAAGAGTGAGCCCTTATTAGGCCATTCCCTCATTTCCTCAAACCGACTGTATATGAATAATGGGACACGTGATAAGACCAGTAAAGTCTTTAAATGGAAACCCACTGTCATACTTCCTTTGTTATAAAATGTTTTCACTAATTGGAAGCAATGATATGCAGGACATTATAGCAATGAATAAGGTATTCTGTAAGGCCACAAAGGGTAGAGTTGTCTTAAAGATGCAGGTGGGGGAGGAAAATCTTTACTTAGAAATTTTGTTTATTCTTGTGGAATAAATACTGCTGCTTCCATGATGAAATAGGGTTGGGAAAACCAACTGCTACTAGATAACCAGCTGGTCCCCCAGAAATGTTATCAGGGGCTCCGCAATGGCTTCTGCTGTTGCCAGGCTGGGTACTCACCAGGGAGAGATCAGAGTGAGTCACAACATGTTGTATCCAGAGATAATACACACTCTAAAAATACTGTTCTTCAGGTGAAAAATGAAAAAAAAAATGCTATGGAATTAAAATAAGAGCAAATTCAAATGAATTCAAAGTTAAAGCACAGTTGGGTTTATAGGTCTTATTATTTCTTCACATGTTTTCTTAGCATCAACTATGTGCTAGGTGCTGTCTGTAGAGCAAGGGACACAGAAGTGAAAACTGTCAGCTCTAGAATCTAAAATGTCAGAACAGTTTCTAAAATATGGTAGTTGCCATAAATGAAACATGTGCTAAGTGTTTTAAGAAAGAATTGATTATTCCCAATTGGGTAAGGGAAGACTTTAGCCCAGGATCTGAATGTTGGACAATGGCAAGGTGGGTCCAGAAGAAGATAAAAAAAAGTGTAGTATTTCAGGAAGAGGGAAGAGCTTTTGTGGTGGTGCTGAGGTATAAGCATGGGATACCTTGCATTCTGATAACTCTAAAAATTTCAGTTTGCTTTTGCCATTGGGTCATGTGACTCCACAGAAAGCAGTTGGGGAAGTATAAGGCTAGGAAGATCTTGATGCTGGAAGGTCTAGATTGCAGGAGATCTTGCAAGCTGGAAAGTAGTTCTGCCTCTACCCAGAAGCAGAAGAGTATGGAAGGGTTTAAAGCAAAGTGGTAACATTATCAATAGTGTATGTTAGAAAGCACACCTGTAGAGGGATAATGGTATAGGGCTCACAGGAGCTTAATCCAAGGGAGGGAAGAAATGATGCTGACTGGACTAGAGTAGCTGGAAGGTTTTTGTAAAAAGGGTATAACAGAAGCAAGAGATATTTAAGAGATGATATGCTTATGACTTAGAAACAGATTGGATAAAAGTTAAGTAAAAGAACGGCAATTTTATTTATTTATTTATTTGTTTGTTTGTTTGTTTGTTTGTTTTTACTGAGGTGTAGCTGACACACAATGTTACATTAGTTTCAGGTGTACAACATAGTGATTCCACAGCACTGTACACCACAGCACTGTACATTAACGCTCTGCACGACACATGTAAAACTACCACGTCACCGTGTAACACTATTGTGATACTGCTGACTCTATTCCCTCTGCCGTCCCTTTCATCTCTGTGACATTCATTCCATAGCTAGAAGCCTGTACCTCCTACTCTCCTTCACCCATTTTGCAGAAAGGGAAGACTCTTAAATGTCTCCTGTAATTAGGGCTTAAATGGCTGGCTCAATGATGATGCCATTTGCATAAAAGATAGGAAATAGAAGAAATAGGTTTTATGGGAGAAATAAATTTAATGCAAACAAACAGGATTGATTGAATTCCTATATGATGGAAATAATGTCCTGTATAGTTTGCATTAGTAAAAGGACTTTGAGGTAGACATATGTGTCTGGAACACAGAATCAAGTTCAGAATAGAAGCAGTAGATTATAAAGTAAGAGCGTTTTGGTGGTAAGTGAAATGACAAATGAGAATGAAATCTTTTAGTAACAGCGTGTAGAGTAGAGAACCTTTGTGTCTCCCTCTATCCTCTAAGCTCCACAGGACAGCCAATTGGCCTACAAATCCCTGGTTGCCTAGAAAAATGCTTGGTACAAAGAATATACTCAAAAAATATTTCTTAAATGAGGAGTGAGAAAGGAATAAACTGATCGAAAAAAGAAATGAATGAGTCTAGGGAGCATCAATATTTGAGCAGAGAGCAGGGGAAGCCATGGGAAGCTCTGGGAAAGACTGACAAAAGAGATAGAAAAACAACACAAAACAGAAGCAGGAATAGTGCTGTAAAAGTCACAGTCCAAGTAGGACAGTGGAAAGAAAGGAATGGTCAAGAGGGTCAAATGTTGCCCAGATGTCCAATAAGATGAAGGCAGGAATGTGCACAGTGGAACTGGTGATCAGGAGAGAGGAAGACGGGCCAACTTGCCCTGGATTTAACAGTGGATGGGAAATGAGAACATTGAGCCAGAGAAAGAAAGAAATGTTCTTAAGAGAATTCAATTAGAAAGAAAGAAAAAAATAGATAAAAGACAAAAGAAGTTTCAGGAGTAGGATTTAATTTTTCATTATTCTTTTGTTTGTCCTCATCTTTTAAAAAAATACATGGTTTGTTTTGGATGGATGAAACCAATCAGGGTTCTATGCTACAGGAGAAAGAGAAAGGCTGTATCTCAAAGAGGAGGTGATTGATGGGGCAAGGTTTCAGGAGAGACTTAACCAGACCCTGGAGGAAATGGTTATAATTTCGCCATTTTAGTGGCAGCTGGAAGGACCCTCACGGTCACCTTCATTTTGGATTTTGGAAAGACCTGGCTCGAGATTCCTCTTGTCTCTTCAGACTTCTCCATGGGTTTCTGTGCCCGGCTTCCATCAGCTGCTGCAGCTCAGGCTATATCCTGGCTAGAGTGGGAAAGAAAGGAAATTGAGGAAGACTTTGGAGAGAGGGATCCAGCACCCGCTCTTGTCTGGGAGCTGACTCACACGCTCAGCATCTCCCCACACCCAGCTTGTTGTGCTTGGGTTTTGTGCTTTCCTGTGGAGTCCTTATATTTCCCTCTGAATCAGAGTGTGTTGGGAAATATAAACCAGGGAATCATGACAAACTTGTCCATGTGGGAAAGAAAAGATGTTGCTGCAGTTTTCGGGGAGCCTCTGGGTAGCAGTTACAGCAGGGAAAGAGCAAGAGGGCTGCATTAGGATGAAAACCTTTACTCTTTTCTTTCTTCTTTTTTCATTAAACAGATGTTCTTTGGTCTAAGGTGGAAATGAGATGAGAAAGTCAAGTTCTCTGTCCTCAAGAAATTGTTGGTATAATCAGATTAAGATACAGAAGCATGGGCCACCAAGAACCAAGACCCACTGGGGAGGGAGCCAATTAGCAGCTGGGTTCTCACCCCAGTTTGAGAACTGAGGATCACAGAACAGATTATAAGAGAAGTCTATTTAGGGGAAGGAAGTTTGAGCATGCATAGAGTGAGGTGACCAATTCCTTTCCAGCAGCTGAAATAAAAGGAATAGAATAAAGCAAAAAAAGGGCCTCTTAATATGGGCAGGCAGGGTGGGGGGCAGGCGGGGCTGGAAAGTCCTGCAGTGTTATGTGTCTGGGGGTGAGGTGATATCTCCCTTGTGCAAACTCAGAAAATTACACAGTGTCTGGCTCACTAATCCTCAGCCTGGGATCCCTAGACCTCTAGAAGTTCAAGAAGGGAGATGTGATGGATCTGTGGGTTATTTTAAGTGTCTAAACTTGAACTGAATGTATTTCAGTATGACTGAGCATGGAGGGGAACGAGGGAGTGGCTGCTGTCAGACTTGAAAAGTGGCCATTCCCTCTCTGGTCAGAACAGAACATTTTCAGTTCTTCCTGAAGTCACACTCTGGTGTGTGTGTGTGTGACACACATTATATTCCTTGTGCCTTCTCTCCTTTCTCCACTAGGTAATTCTGAGTCTTTTAAGACTTGGTGCAGGTATCATGTCATCGGGCCCAGGCAGGGCTATCTTTTTCTTCCATATCTCACACAATCCTGTATTTTCCCTGTCAAAACCTTGATCACTCCCAGTGTATGAGGACTGTTCCCATTAGTGTTCCCCACTAGACTGTGAAACCCTCCAGTACTGGAATGATCTGTGACTCATGACCCAAACTCCAGCATCCAGAGTGATGCCCTGCTTATCATAATGCCTGGAGCTGGGGGACCATATAAGTCACCCTGCAAAACATCTTTCTCTTCAGGGGTACTTGTCCTGACATTGCATGGGATAATGGAAAGAATCCCAGCCAGGGGTACCAAGAAATACTTCTGGATTTAAGTCTGCCACTGATTCATCTGTGGCCTCTACCACTTACTTGCCTTCTTTGAGCCTTGTCTCCTTTGTAAAAGGAGTGAGAGGGAGTTAGAGACCAGGTGGGAAGTAGCATAGTGTGGGGAAACAGAAACCATGTAGAATATCTGGGGACAAATCCCAGCTATGCCACATGTCCTCTTTGTCAGGGAACTTCCCTGAATCAATGCCCCCTTGTGTGAAAACAGAATGAGGATACCTGGCTCTTCAGGTCATTGTGAGAATATGTGGGCAGGTGTAAAAAGTGCCTGTCATATGGTAGCTAATGAACAAATCATATTCATCTCCACTTCTAGGGGTCTTCCCATTTCATATTCTAGATTTACACATCTATACAACCAACCTCAGTCAACACTCTCTGACTTGCCTCATACAATTATGCAGATACTTTATCCCCCTTATGCTTTTGTCATTCGTTCATTTAAAAATACTTATTCTATTTAAGAAACAAAACGGATGAAGGGGTGGTGGGGGAAGAGAGACAAATCAGGAAACCGACTCTTAACTATAGAGAACAAACAGGTTGCTGGAGGGGAGGTAGATGGGGATGGGTGAAATAGGTGATGGGGATTAAAGAAGGCACTTGTGATGAGCACCAGATATTGTATGTAAGTGATAAATCACCTGATTTAAATTCTACATCTGACATTAATATTACACTGTATGTTAACTACCTGAAATTTAAGTAAAACCTTGGAGAAAAATTTAAAAAGATAAAAATACTTATTCCATTTATTCGTTCAATATTTCAATAACTTACTTGGAAAAATCTTACCTCTGCTCTCTGAGTGTTAGCTATGTGATTCTAGAGTAGTGGTCCTCAATTATTTGGTCTGAAGAACCCATTACACTCTTGAAAATCATCAAGGAACTCAAAGCACTTTTGTTTATGTGGGATATATCTATCAGGATTAGAAATTAGAACTGAAAAATTATGATAGTATTTGTTCATTTATTTTAAAATGACAATAATAAATCCATTCCATGTTTACAGAAATGACATTTTTATGAAGAATAATTATATTTTCTAAAATAAAAATAATTAGCCAAAAGGGTGGCATTGTGTTATGTTTTTTCAATTTGGTTAATATCTCATTTAAATGAAGACAGCTGAATTCTCACATCTGTTCTGCAGCCAGAATCTGTGCAGTATATTGTTTTGTTGAAGTCTGTGTAGAAATCCTAGCCTAACACAAATATGTAGATGAGTACTGGAATCATTTTAACAACCTTTTCAAACGATCATGGATGTTCTTCTTTAATACTACACCAAAACTTGACAAGTGGTAATTTCTTAGAGCTTGTTACAGTGTGAAATCTGAAACCAAATCAATGAGCTTTTCACATTTTACTACACTGAAATCCACTGATATATCTTTCCTTCGAATGGATTTTTTTGCCCACACATAAATTTATAATATCTTATACTGGTCATATGGAAAATATCAGTTCATTGAATTATGCAGATCTTCAGAATGTTGACTCATTTCATTATACAATATAAAAAAATCACATTCCTTATTATCACCACCAATCTCATGAGAAAAGTGTATGTTAGAGTGTTGTTAAGCTCATGATGGCGGATACAAATTTTCCAAAATTTAAATTCTTGCTTGAAAGCTTGAATTCAATCATTAACAACAAATGCCATGAGTTGTTCTTCTTAAAGTGGTAGACTGTTTTCATTAAATTTTAAGAAAATATATGACATATACCCTAGTCTAAATAACCATAGTTTGTCAGTCTATTTTACAAATAATAAAAACATTTTTTACAGCTCTTTCTTAAAACATTTTTTTTGAGTGAAACTGGATTTTATTTTTATTTTTGTTTTTTAACTGTGAGTACATGGTGTGAAGGAATACAACTACTAATAAGGTTTGGTGCTAAAACATCAGCTGTTTACTCACTCTAACTTCTGCACCATCAGTCAGCACAGTGTCAGCACAAATGTCAACACAAATGTCAACACAGTGAAAAAAGCAACACCTTTTTTCTGTTATTATGAAAATAGGTTTTACCTCATAGAACCTTACCTAAAAGAACCGTGGGTATTCCCAGAGTCCCCACACCACATTTAGGGGACATTACTAAGATTTTTTGTTTTAAAAGGTGAGCTAGCCTCACATGTGGACTAGACATCAAGTGTAATTTGAAAGCATTTCTCACTTTTCTTTGACAATGACCATGGCTTCTTTTCCAGATGACATCTGTCTAGTATGTAATTGGTGACTACATCCAAGTAAACATGTGGAAAATGAGAGCAAGTGGGTGTGTGGGCTCAGAGGGAATTGCTTATTTGGGGGATGATGGGAGAGCACAGTTCTGGAAGGAGTTCAGTTCTATGAGTTTATATTTCTGGTCTTCAAAAGATTACCACATACATGCTGTCATACAATTTATAATGTGCCTGAGGGAGGTAGCTTAATGTAGAGAAGGAACATGGCTTTGCACTCAGCCAGCCTTGAATTTTAATACCAGCTCTGTTGCTACTGTCTATGTGACCTCTACCAATTAACTTTACCTTGCTAAACTTTGATTGTCTTATCTGGAAAATGAAGCTACAGTTTGTAGAATAATATGATGGTAGAAATTTAAAGGATGGGACATTGGGTAGATGCTCTGATGTGCCACATTGACCTTCTCCCCGCTTCAGAAATGCACTCATTACTGCAGGGAGTGCTGCTGAAGACAACCCTCAGGGTCAGTCTTCCTTGGTGAAGAAAGCAAACTGCTTTGCTCAATGTCACACCTCCTTTCAAGGGGCAACCCACTTCCAATGACTGATCAGTAACCTGGCCACCTCATCTCAACTTGGTATAGCTCTGAAAGGCCATCTCAGCTCCAGAACTCCTCATGGGGTTAGCTGAAGTCTGTATCAGGCCATCTCAGGTCTGAGGTCTGAAAGGCCATCTCAGCTCCAGAACTCCTCATGGGGTTAGCTGAGGTCTGTATCAGAGCTTAACTTCTTACTCTGTCCAACTCTGTGTCTCTCCCCTTCCCTTCCATAGGTGTCAACTTGAGTCTCCTGAATAAAATCCTGTAAGCTAATCTTCAATCAAAAGTCTGGTTTCTGATGAACCCAACCTGGCTCAGATGTTCTATTAATATTATAATTATTTTTCATAATCTTCTACCCCCTATGATGGTGTGTGGGCTCTGGTAGCTGGGAGCCCTTTGTGTGATGATCCTTGATGGTTTAAGAGGAGTGTTTTGAGGCTGGAGACAGGAGAGGGCTGAATGAATCTCCATTAATTAGGAGGGAGTCAATATAGTTTGTGGGGAGGAAGAAATGGAGCTGTAATGAGAGGAGAGATGGGGAAACTGGGAGAAAAAAGATAAGAAGAACCCCCTCTGGAAGAAGAGTAAGAGGAGCCCTGATGGTTTGGACATGTCTGATGAGGACCTTTATGTAGTAAAGATTCTGAAACCACCATGTTAGGGTACAAGTCCCTGCTCTGACATTTACTTTCTCTTTGAGCAAGTTATTTTATACCTTTATGCCTAATTTTTCTCATATGTAAAGTAAGACTAGGAGCTACTTCAAAGAGTTGTTTTTAAAATTCAGTTAACTAACTCATAAGAAATACAAAGATGAGAAACAAATTTTTTCCATATATTTATCACTATACGATGGGAAGTCAGAAAAGCATATGAAAGTATCATAATAATGATGTAGATGTATATAACTTCTGTAGTTTTGTTGAAGACAGAGTTCCTAAGACTGTGGGAGGAAGATTGAAGTCTTTGCAGAAGAAGTAACAGTTGAGAGATGATAGAATAAATAGGAACTTGCCAGGGAAGACAAATATAGAAGGACAGATAGGATAATACCTGCAAAGTCTCAGAGGTGTGAGTACTAGAGACTATGGGGATTTCTAATGTTATTGATTTGGTCTGATGGAAAGCTACAAGCTGCAGGGAGAAGTGAGTGGTTAGGGATTATTGCTACAGTGGAGAACTGTACAGCACCCAACATGCTCTGTTAGATCCTGAATGTCAGCTGGGACTTCATCCTGTGGGTGCTAAGTAGCAGCCATATATATACACACACACACACATACACACACACACACACACAAACATATTTGAGCAAGGATGTTTACTAAAGCATTGTTTGTAACAGCCACAGTGTAAGCACAAACTTAGTATGTGTATATAGTTGATTGCATTTAATTATAGTGATTTAATGGAATACTATGTGATCATGAGAAGGACTGAAACAGACATGGGACAATCTCCACTTCCTATTTACAGAAGAAAAAAGGAAGATGTAGAGCTTAGTACATAATGTCCCTTCAGCTGTGTAAACACGTGTTGTGCATGGAAGGTCTTTGGCAGAATACTCAGAAACTGGTAACAGTAATTGCTTTGGGAGTGGGGAGACATGTTGACTGATGGTCTGGAGTAGAAGGATATTATGGAATAAATGCTTGTGTCCCCCCAAAGTTTTTATGTTGATGTTCTAGCCCCCAATATGTCTATATTTAGAAATGGGACCTGTAAGGAAGAAATTAAGGTTAAGTGAGGTCATAAAGGTAAGGTCCTTATCCAATACGATTAGTGTCCTTATAAGAAGAGACATCAGAGAGCTCTCTCGCTCTCTCTCCACATAGGAACCAAGAAAAGGCTATGTGAGGACATAATAAGAAGGTGGCCATCTACAATCCAGGGGGAGAGCTCTCACCAGAAATTAAATTGTCAGGAACCTTGTTATGGGAATTCTATCTTCCAAAACTGTAAAATAATAAATTGCTTTGTTTAAGCCACTCAATCTGTAGTATCTTATTATGGCAGCCCTAGCAGATTAATAGGAAGAGAGATTAATTTGATTTTTAAAAAAATTTTACTTATTTATTTATTTTAAAGAGAAAGAGAGTGAGAGAGAGAGAGAGAGAGAGCAAGAGTGAGATAGAGAGAGAGCATGAGCATGGGGAGGGGCAGCGGGAGAGAGAGAGAGAATCCCAAGCAGACCCCATGCTGAGCACATAATCTGACTCAGGACTTGATTCTACAACATTGAGATCATGACCCAAGCAGAAACCAAGAGTCAGATGATCAACTGACTGAGCCACCCAGGTGCCCTGAGAGACTTACTTTTAATTGTAATTTTTCCCTTTATATTATAGACACCTTGTTAAAATTATTTGTGTCCCCAAGCTTCACCAGCTTATGAAAGAGCCACTAAGTTAAAGGAGTTGGAAACACCTACCCTTTCCATCATGTGCATTTCAAAGGTCCCAGCTCTCTTCCTTCAAGGCCCTTCCTTTTCCCTGACAAATGGGTTAGAGGTCATGTCCTCTCCAGAATACTGCTATTGCAGACATCTCTCTGCTGCCTAGAAGACTCCAGAAGTAGATGCTGCCGTTCCTTCAGAATTTGATATTGGGCATCAGTGTTAGCCCGTTTGCCTTAACTTTGCCTCAGGTTGGCCTGGCTGGTACAAGAACAGCAACAAAGCACAGTCAGGAGTGTATTGACTTCAGAGTTAGCTAAGCCCATGACTGAGACCTTGGCTCTGAACCTTATTAGTGGCCCTGCCACAGCCATCTATGAAACTTCTCTGAGCCTCTGTTTCTTCATTAGAAAAAAGAGCTATACATTATGAAGATTAGCAACAAAACTCAGAGAGTGCCTGGCTCCTCGTAGACACCCAGTGTGGCAGCTGTTAGTGCAAATGACAGTGTTATTTTTCTTGCCTCTTTTATAGCTCTTGAAAGGGACTTTGCCAACACAACACACACCATTGTCCATTTTCTCCCTGATTAGTAGGATTGCTTCTGTGTATCAGGCCTATAACTTCTTACTCTTCCTGTTTTGTTAGGGTCTCTAATTTGGAGGAACTTGGGATACGTTTTCCTCTGGGCTGGTTGGAGGACATTTGTATGGCGGTGCCAGTAGCCACAGATAACCACACATACTCCTTTTTGCTGAGCTTAACCGCCAGACACTGTGATTTTCTTTTAACTGACAGTTATTTCCCGGTCAGCCTACAGCTTGACGGCAACCTTTGAATGAACTACCTTTGAGAATTTAATACTCACTAACTGGAGGAAACATATTCCACAATTTTTTACCTGTCTCTCAGGCAGATAGTTCAATGACACGAGAAGAACGTTGGCTTTGAGGTCAAATGTTCCTGTGTTGATCTTGATTTTGTCTCTGCTAGTTGGGTGAACTTGGGGCAAATTGGGGTAAGTTACCCATATGGTTTTGTCATCTGTCCAGTACAGGTAATACCTGTCTCACAGAGTGGTTAAGAAAACTCAATGAATTATGAAATGTCAAGTTTCTGATACAATGCCTAGTATGTACCATAGAACTAGTAAATATTAGTTCCACTTTTATCTCCCTGCAAATAAGAAAACCGTAGGCTTTCTGAGGTTGCAAGAACACCTAAGTCAGCATGGGTATTGAAGTTGGTCTCCTCCACCTCCAAATTAAAATTAAATTGGGTGCAGAATCTTAAGTACACCCAATTCAGACTACAGAGAGCCACAGCACACTTTAAGTGATAAACAGTAGGCTTTTGGAGTTAGTTTTGTTAATTGGTTTTAACAATTTTACAAGGTTTTTGTTGTGAAATTCTAAATATTAATTATATGCACATCTTTAATATTATCAATTTGCCCTGCTTCTTCATTGATTTGAGGATATTTTATTTTGTATTGACATATTTTTCTAAACTATCCCAAATTCATTGTGGAAAGGGTGGGAGTATAGAACACTTAAACAAAACAATGAAATGAAGTACAATAAAAGAAAGCCAAAGAAGGGATTTATCCAGGGCAACGTTTTATCTCCGTGTGTGTTTTGCATCTTAATTAGCCTGAAAGCTTTGAGAGAAACATGCCATTTTAATGACCAAACACTACTTGACCTTTCTTTCTTTCTTTCTTTCTTTCTTTCTTTCTTTCTTTCTTTCTTTCTTT
>NC_081570.1:44858518-44904231 GCF_022355385.1 Mustela nigripes | reverse complement strand
TTTCCCCTACCCACAAAGAAAACATCTAAAGAACAAAACTTTCTGATATGGAACAAATTCTTATTTTTCTCTGGCACATCATTTATGTGCTTGTCAAAGACAGAGGAAGAAAGGCTTGCTGAGGGTCATGGGAGTGTGTGGTGCTTGAGAGGCACCTGGCCTTCCTGGCTCCATCTCCTACTGGGGCACAGAGCGATGTGGAGGGCTGGATGTTTTCAGTCACACACTCACTCTGTCTGTAGCATTAACCCCAGGAGCCTTCTCCACTCTTCCCATAGCACTTGGTGTGTATCTCCTTCCCCAACCCTGGGCTCATAGAACAAACTAGTAGAATCAGTTGACACAATCTCATATCAGAAGCAACTGGGCTCTTCTCATCCAGAGCCAATAACACATAACACACAAGATGGCTGAATTCCAAGGTCACTGCACATTAACAGACGAGAGGGGAATTATCAGTGGAGAAATACAATCAAGCCATGTGGATGGGTGACAAGAAGTCCTTTGGCCAGAAGAGCAGATTACATACCAGCACTGCCCTGGCTCACCGCCCTGAAGAAATACATAGCAATCCACACTCAGGGAAAATTCCATGAAATCGCAGAGCAGAAACCTCCTGAAGCCAATGGCAACACACTCCAAGAAAAACATCCAATGAACCAAACCCCAAACAACGCAGACCTCAGAAACGTAAATAAAAATTAACTGAAAAAGGAAACCTTCAGAGTCTTGGGAAGGAACACAACAGATTAAGTGACCACAAAACACTAAAACACCAACTAGTTATTTACCCACTGCTTTGTGGTAAATACAAGGCCTGTAGTCTCCAGGAGGTTATTTCTGGGCGCCAATGACTTAGCACATAGGCCAGCAAAGAGCATGGACTTTATTTTCCTCCCCAGGGCAAGTGGCATTTATAATGCGCCTGAGAACCAGAAGGAAGTTCCTTTGAACCTCTTAGTCTTATTGCTATTTTTAAGGATGAGAGAGGAGCATAGGGTGGGAAAATCACTGGGGTTAAAGTCAGAAGCCTTGGCTTTGTGTGCCCTGCCCCTTACTAACCCTGCTATCCTGGGCAAACTACTATACCACACTAAGTTTAGGTCTCCTCATTTGGAGAAACGAGTGGATAATAATAACAATATCTCCCTCACAGAGTTGATATGGATATTAAATGGGAAAAAAGTGGATGTAAAGAGCACTTCATAAGAGGTCAACTACAACAGGAGAGTCAGTTGTTCCTATTACTGTTCTACTGCATTTCTGTAAGATCATAGGAGAGTTAGCATTTACCTACTCTGGGTGAATTTCTATTTCTGAGATGTGCCTCGCTGAGCATCTCCTTCAATCAACTTGGTTAAAATCTAAAACCATTCACGTCCTTTAAAGGTTATAGAATACAGGGATGCCTGGGAGGCTTAGTTGGTTAAGCATCTGCCTTTGGCTCAGGTCATGATCCCAGAGTCCTGGGATTGAGTTCTGTGTTGGGCTCCCTGCTTGTCAGAGAGCCTTCTTCTCCATCTGCCTGCCATTCCCCCTGCTTGTGTTCTATCTCTCTGACAAATAAATAAATAAAATCTTTTTTTTTAAGTTCTAAAATATAGATGAAGCTTTTCTTAATGACTTAGAACCAAAGTTACAAATACCTGCTATGGTTCTTATTAGTAGTGCAGTTCTGTCTGTGTGTTTGTTTTTGATCTTCTCTCCTTCTTGGTGGTGACACAGCCCCAATCACTGACCTATCCTAATAACTTCTCCTACCTCTATTCTGCTTGTCTATTTCTAATTTAGTAAAAACCAGACAGCCAAGCTTGTTAAAAATGAGTCCTAACTAGGAATCAGTGAGTATTTAGAATCTTAGTAATAAAATATGTGGTGTTCATGCAGGGGCTTTGAAAGCACCATAGTGGAGCTCAAATATCTATTTCTGGCATGAGATTAGAGAATGGCAGGTGTCAGACAAGTTGACCTCAGGGTGAACATATGGGGCCCGAGTTAGGAATACTTTGATGGATTTGGTCTGCTCTCATCTTTCTCAAATTTGATGTAATTACAGGTGTGATCATGGTCATATTATGGTCAAAAAGAGTAAAGGTTGAATCAGAAGGATTAACATAGGGACAAGGAAGTATCTTGAGGACCTGTGAGACATTCCTTGGGATCGACCTGTACCTAATATCTTAGACTGTTTTGACTAAGTTGAACTCCCTGTTTAGATCCAGAATCATTCAATACAGCAAAATTAGTTTCTGGATTGATTTATTCTCTGGATTGACTCACTGTTTTATTAATTTCCTCCAAATAAACTGTTGTTTCAGCACGATAGCCTCTCACTATGGTGGAATCATGATAGAATCACAGAACTATCATACTAGGGGAAACCTTGCAGATCACTCAGACTGCAGTTTCTATTTATTTATTTATTTATTTATTTATTTATTTATTTATTTGACAGAGATAGAGAGATCACAAGTAGGCAGAGAGGCAGGCAGAGAGAGAGGAGGAAGCAGGCTCCCTGCTGAGCAGAGAGCCTGATGCAGGGCTCGATCCCAGGACCCTGAGATCACGACCTGAGCTGAAGACAGAGGCTTCAACCCACTGAGCCACCCAATTTCTAAATGCTACTCTGAAGACCCATTTTGGTCCTGACAAATTTTCACCAGTCTGTGGAAAGATGAGGAAAAAAAATGAGGACAATAGGACAATACAACCATTTTTACACAAAGTTAATTCATCCCATTTAAAGTACTATCTTTTATACTGAAATTTTGCTCATCCTTTACCCTTTCATCTGAAATGTTTAGAACGGTAAGTGGCAATTATCTGAAAAATACCTATTAATCAAATCAAAAAGTTGACTCTGCTATGTTCTGTTTCTGATCTGTGGGTGTTTTGTTTGGTTGTTTGATCTATGGATTTTAAAAGTATAAGAACTTCAGAGCTAGACCAGCTCCTTCATTTTCAGATGAGGAAACAAGCTCAGAAAATTCACACAACTGAAATTCACACAACTGGGAATTTGGAAAGCTAAAAACAGAGCCTAGGCTTGCTCTTTCTCTTCTCCATGGCTATGTCCTTCCTGAAGAGGAAGGAATTGGGGAAAAGAGAGCCTCTAATTTTCGAGCATACCAATGTGCCTGATGCAGTGCTGATGCTTCACATGTGTTCTTTCCTTTATTCTTCCAACTCTAAAAGAAAGTTAAATTTGAATGCATATTATAGCTAAAGAAAACCAAGTTTGGAGATGTGAGCCAGCTTGACTCAGAATACATCAAGCCATATTACCACCTACTTCCATGTCATCCAACAAACATTTGATGTCTTCCCTGTATGAGATAAGTCTAATGCTAATGCAATTGAAAGATCTTAGCAAATTATAAAGTGATAAACAAATACTAATAATTTTTTAAAATATCTAATGTTTTTTGCTTTTCCTCTCAAACAAGTCTGTGAGGCTGGTTATCATCCTCTCCATGAAAAGCAAGTAAATACCATGTAACCACTGAGGAGCTGACTGACATTGGCTTCCTGACTCCTCACCCTGACCTCTCTGCCTTGTGCTCACTGAGTGAGGGATACCTTTTCTGGAGAAAAAACATGGTGCACTAAAAAAACTTTGGTAGGCAAAGGATTATGAGCCAATTGGCCACAACTGTTGCTTTGAAAAGGCAGGAGCAAAAGAAGAGTTGATGGAGATTCCAGGCATGAAAGGGTCATAAGTGCTGGGGTTTCCAATACTAAGCCATTCTCCTCCAGATGATTTTAATAATCTCCAGCACATGTGTTCTAACCCCTTGATGCTGTACAATATGTGTAACCAAATAAAAGATCTCTCCAGATTTGGAGATTTACTGTTTGTGATGGGAAAAGGCCAACCAGATGACATCATTTATATTCCAAATATGAGCTGCTGCCAAGGCTGGTGATGTTAAGCTGGAGAAATTGATCCTCAACATTATTCTGTGAAAGAAAAAAGAAAAAAGATCTTGGCTTAGTGTCTTTTTGTTATTTATGTGAGTATGAAGACTAGTTTAATAAACTTCTATTTTATCCAGGATTGCTATGTCCAATGTGTGAGCTGTTTGGGCACACAATCACTTCCTTATAATTAAACTTACCAGGTTGGAGGATGAGAGTTACTATTTTGGTTGTTGTTGCTGGATGGATAATTGATGGTGGATTGAACTGAGAGGTTTGTCTGTTCCAGAAGACCACACAGGGTATCAGGACTGTGGTCATTTGTTCAAAAGCAAAGGTGCCCAGTCTATAACTTTCCTTAACTTCTTCCTTCCTAACACATGATTATCTTCTAATGTCCGTATTCTCTGCCACCATGACACCCAGGGAAATTTGACACCATTCCCAGTTTCAAAGATAGATCTTGATTAACCTAAGCCAATGGACATGTGGCATTCCCCCATGACCACTAATCTAGAAATGTCTCATGAGTATCATCAGCTAAATGAAGGGACTTAGGTTCCATGCTTGAGGAAGCAGGATTTCCCTCTTTTACGTGGTGGATGATAACAGAGGCACAGAGCCTCCATTGCTAAAGACATCCATTTTGTAATTATGAGGGCGACCAGGTTTAGAATGAAGCCAGTGTTGAGGATAGCTGAATGGAGGGATGGGGAAAAAAAAATAACCAAAGTGCTTGATTATATCATTCAGCCTCTATGCTGTGCTTTCCCTGTTCCTGGACTTCCTTTTATATAATACAGCATTTCCTTATTATTTAAGTCTGTTTGAGTTTCTGTTGCTTGCCCCCGAAGGCATCTTGATTGAGAAAGGTGACAGATTCATTTGCTGAGTTCCCATCAACTTTTGAACCACATTTTCACAGTGTTTTAACATAAACAATGAATCTTAGAACACTGAAAAAACAAAACAAAATTTTAAAAAAATAAAGACTACAAAGGATTTTACAGATAAAATAAAATAAAATAAGGATAGAGTCTTAAATGCATGTCGAAGGACTTTATGTGTCCAGCTGCCACCACACTCAAAGTGGTTTTCTAAAATAAAAATTACTCACAACACTCCGCGGCTTCTTGATCTTGCCCATTCCAGCCTCATGTCTAATGCTTCCAGTCTCCTCTCTAGCCATGCTCGTCAGCGCCTCTATCATCTCTCAGTTACTCTGGTGTGCTGCCCTTCTCTCACCTCTAGCACGACTGATGTTTTTTCCACTGACTCTAACGTTCTCCTTGACTACCTCTTTCCCACCCCATCCCTCCATCAAGGCTTGACTTGAGTATCATTTCCCCTGGACATTTCCTTCATTGGCCCTGCTAGTACTCCTCTAGCACCCTACTTATCCCCTATCAGAGCACTTTCCACTCTATATGGAAATGAGCCTATTGGACTGCGGGTCCAGTGAGGACAGGAAACATCTGTTCTGTTTACAGTTTTGTCCCCAGGGCTTAACACATAGTTGGTACTACATAAAATATTTGTTGAAAGAATGATGAATTAATTACTTAAAGCTATTCAAACAGTCTACATTGCCTAGTGCCCAAGTGCCTTAATATGGCTTTCAATGATCTGGCCTTGACTTCCTGTCCAGCCCCTCTCCTGTTACTCACCACTAACTTTTTTTATTTTAAGTGCACTGAATCACACATCCTCTGCTGTTCCATGTCTTAATGCCCCTAATGGGCATTTGCTGCTTCCTGAAACTACCCATTGCTGTGCAGCTCTGCTTCTTTAGATTAGGAGATTATTATGAAAAAGTGAGAGGAATTAACAACAACAACCCAGCAAACCTGGGTTCGAATTCTGCTTAGTATCTTCTCATTTGTGTGACACTGGACAATGTACTTAATCTCTCGTCCACAACGTGGGGGTACAATTGTACCCAACCAGGTTGCTGTGAGGATAAATGAAGGCACGGGTAAAAAGTCACTCAGCACAATACTCCTTGCACTAAATTCTCAGAATAATCCTGCTTGCTGAATCATTGTTGAAGTATAACTTTTGGTTTCAGAATCAACCACTGATTTGGTTCTAGGTTGCTTTGAAAAAGTAAAATCAAAGAATAAAAATTGACCATGAATTTGAACTTCAGGAAAAGAAAATGTGTGAGGGGGAATAAAGTGGCCTTGAAGGGTCTTTGTTCTTTGCTTTCATGTCAGAGTTTGGGGTTAGCAGGAGTACAGTTTGAGAAGTTATTTGGTTTGGCTAAAATGGTCACTTTGTTATGGCAGAACTTGCAATTTCCAGGAAGTTATTGAGTTCCCACAGATTCAATAACAATTGCAGTGCCCATGGGGCAATCCTTCATGGCCAAATGAGAGCGCAATGGCAGGTGTTCAGGGTGTTTTTAAGATGCTTCTAGGCAAGAGCTGAAGGACCAAGTGGAACCCCATTAAAAGCTTTTCCAATGGGAGGGAACCACATTCTCTAGGTTCACAGGGTACACTGGACTGACAGTCCTTGAAACTTCTTCCAATATTACTGGGTCCTATTCTTTTTTTTTTTTTTTTAATTTTGTGGGTTTTTTTTTTTTTTAAATTATGTTATGTTAGTCACCATACAGTACATAATTAGTTTATGATGTAGTGTTCCAAGATTCATTGTTTATGTATAAAACCCAGTGCTCCATGCAATACATGCCCTACTTAGTACTCACCACTGGGTTCTATTCTTTGATGGAGCTCCTGGTTTTGAGTCCTGGGCTTCGGTTCTCTGCCTTCTGTAGTTTGGGGGAACTTAACTATTCAGAAACTAGCTTTCCCTAGAGATATCTTGGAGGAGTAGACAAGGAAGGAAATAGCTTTCAGAAAGGTATACAGATATTAGATGCTACATATAACCAGGACTTTTCCTTCACTTAAACATCTTCATTGTTGAGTGGAAGGGGAAAAAATGTTTTTGAACAGGCTAGTTTTGAATATTGGCTTATCCACTAATTGGCTCTACGAGTTGAGGCATGCTAGTTGACCTCTTTGAGCCTCAGCTTTCTCACTATAAAATGGGATTAATATCTGACTTACAGAGTCTTGGTGGTAATGAAATGAGACCATGGACACAAAACATCTAGCAGAATGTAGAGTGCTTAGTAGGTGTTCAGTGAAGTTGACTTTATTGCTAATTTAAAAAATTATTTCCTATAAATCAACTTCAATCGCTTTGGAGTGAGATGGGAGATACAGCTCCCTTTGCACCTGACTTACAAGCCACAAAGGAAAAGAGATATAATCCAAAAAGCACCAGAATCATATTTACTTTACAATTAACCTCTCTGGAAGCTTTAACCATTATGAAGGTGGGCCAAGAAAATGTCTTAAAATGTCAAAATGTAGATCCACATTCTTCATTGTGGTTGGGATGGAGTGAAGGGTGGAGTGAGCCTCCATGGAGTGAGGATTAAGAGTGAACTCTCATAGAGATAAGGATTAAATGGGCAGAGAATGAAAAATAATGGTGGAAATGGGAATAAGGACAGCCTGAGACTCAGTTTCCTCATTTGTAAAATAAAGAGGTGGGGTAAGGGGCACCTGGGTGGCTCAGTGGGTTGAAGCCTCTGCCTTCGGCTCAGGTCATGATCCCAGAGTCCTGGGATCAAGTCCTGCATCGGGCTCTCTGCTCAGTGGGGAGCCTGCTTCCTCCTCTCTCTCTGCCTGCCTCTCTGCCTACTTGTGATCTCTATCTGTGTGTCAAATAAGTAAATAAAATCTTAAAAAAAAAAAAAAGAGGTGGGGTGAGATTAGTGTCTCCTAAGTATGGGCTGCCTGTTTGCATTTTCTATCCAGATCTAAGGAGAGGGGAGATAAAAGGAAGGACAGAGAAAAGAAAAACTGAAGGCAATCACTGTGCTAAAGAGCAGGGATGGGCAGGATAAAAGTAGTGATATTTTGTGTCTTTGGTACATGGACCATGGACTCTGGCTAATGCTCAAGGTCCCCTCCAGCACTTTCCTTTTTTTCTTTTCCTTTCCCTCCTCTCCTCTCCTCACCTCTCCTCTGCTCTCCTCCCCTCCCTTCTCCTCTTCTTCCCTTTCCTTTTTCTTTATCTTCTCTTTGATATTTATTTATTTATTTATTTATCTATCTATTTATTTAATTTTACTTTACTTTTTAGACAGAGAGCACATACACACATGTGAGTGGGGGCAGGGGCTGGGGGCAGAGGGAGAGGGAGAGAGAGAGAATATAAAGCTCCCTCCACACTGGGCATGGAGCCCAGCACAGGGTTTGATCTCACAACCCTGAGATCATGCTGAGCCAAATCAAGAGTCTGATGCTTGACCAACTGATCCACTCAGGCATCCCTCCTCTTCTTCTAATTCCTCCCCTTCTCCTTCTTCTTCCCCTTCTCCTTCTTCTTCTTTTTCTTCTCCTTCTCCTTCTTCTTTACCTTCTTCTTCCCCCTCCCCCTCTTTTTCTCCCCCACCCCTCCTCTTCCTCCTCCCCTTCCTCCACCCCTCCTCCTTCTTCTTTTTCTTCTTCTTCTTCTCCTCCTTCTTTTTTTTTTTAAATTTTTTATTTTTTATAAACATGTATTTTTATCCCCAGGGGTACAGGTCTGTGAATCAGCACTCACCCAAGCACATACCCTCCCCAATGTCTATCACCCCACCCCCCCTTCTCCCAACCCCCCTCCCCCCAGCAACCCTCAGTTTGTTTTGTAAGATTAAGAGTCACTTAAATTAAGGACCAACAAATAATGAAACTTCCAAGAAGAATATACTCAACTAAGCAAACATTGGCTGAACAGCAACAAGCAGCTATTGTACTAAATGCAAGGGGTTCAAATAGAATGCTGTCCATCACTCCAGTGACTCCTACAGTCTAGTGGGAGAGACAGAGACTCTGCCTGTAACCTCAACATAATGTGATGAGTCTGTGATGCGGGAAGCCCAGGGGTTATGGAAGCTCTGAGGAAGCAACTTGGTGGCAGATGTCTGGGAAGATGTCCCCAGGGAGGTGCTGCCTCTGCTGAATCGTGAAGGAAGAATAGGAGACAGCCCTGTAAGGAGAGGTGAAGGACAGTGTATCCCCTCAGAGCAATGACCTTTGCAACCCTGTTTTATTCCTCTGCATCACTCCTGGGGCAGCAACGTGGAAACCGTTCCAAATCGTTGGCTTGGGATGGTTTATTTTGGATGTGCTCATCACTGAGTACATATTTTTCCAGGATTTCTGAGGAGATGGATTTCCATGTGTGCTGTGCTTCAGCGTGTCTCCTCAGGGTGTTTATTTACTGTGCTTTATTCCATAACCTAGCAGGGTGTCACAGCTGGAGGCAGCTGGTGGTAAATAAATAGCTTCCATTACCCAACCCCATCACCATCCTCCATCCTGCTTTGAAAACATGGTCTCAGCCCATGGGTTCCTCCACCCTCAGATCCATTGCAAAGTGTCAGAGCCCTGTGGAGTTGCAGGAGTGTTTCCCTTTAAAAATGAAATTAAGAAATAAAGCAAAGGACAGTTTAAGGCGCCAGAGGATTCAGACCATAAAAAGATAGACTTTTCTAGGGAAACCAGGTCAATCATATAGACTTCTTGATAGGAAAACAAAGATACAAACACACCTGAACAAAGCGAATGTATGTTGTGGTCAGCTGTGAAGGTGATTTGGGAGTGATTCCATAAGGCATGGTGTGGCTGAGAGTTTCCTATGCACTCTTTGCTTTCACATATTTTATCTTCTTTGGTGATTTCGGTGTCACGTTTGTCCAACCAGTGATGAATGAAAGCAGAGTGAATGGGAAGGATGAAGGCAGGGAACTAGCAGCATCTACTTTCTGCCTGTCACGATGATTGTGTACTGAAGATGCTGATATGAATTCATGATCTTACACTGTTTCCTTATCTCCAAAACTATGAGAAGTTAGTAGCGCGGATGCTCTCACCCAGGTCTTTGACATATCAGACTTGCAGGCTTTCAGCTACATACAAGTACAACAGAAGATCTCTTCCTTGCACTCTGGGCAGGACTGGGGTGCAGTGGCATGCAGGAAGGAGAGAGGAGAACTCAGACATTGAATAGAGGAGAAGAAGGAAGGTCTTCTATTCCTGCGTTAGCAAACTCTAAGAAACCACTAAGAAAAAGGAGCTAAAAACATACATTTGATACTAGACACAGTACTTATTCATCGAGACATTTAAGACTTTAAAAAGGTCAAAGAATTTGTCTAAGTGAGGAAAAAATTGAATATCTATAATTTTCTCTTTTTTCCCATTTAATATGAGAATGAGTGAGGGAATGATACACTGGAATTCTTACAGCTTTGGCTTGTTAATATCCCCAGTAATATTTTTTTATTTTTTGCTTGGCAGGCATTTTCTTGAAGTCAAGCTTGACAAGTCAGCATGAAGAGTTCTCCACAAGTAGCAGATCAAACAGATCAAAATATTGCCATAAAAACAGTTTCTGTTAGACTCTGAGACATGCAAGTAAGTCAGCTCCCAGTTCTACTGGCACTCAAGCAATCAGAATGAGTCCAGGAGAAAAACTGGAAGCTTGTAGAAATAAATGCTAACAAATTTGAATACAGTCTCCCTTCTGAGACTTTCCTGTTATCATCAGAAACGTAACATCAAGTGAGTTATCTAAAGGTAAGGACAATAGAAGAGAAAGCAAATGAAGGAAAATCCTAGTAAAGGAAATCCATGTGTTCTGCTTTTGGGGAGAGATTCCATTTTCTCTCCATAACTTCATTAGTTTGTTTGCTTGTTTGTTTTAACTGCAGACAGTTCTGGGCATCTGTGAAGTCTCAGGACTACTGAGTACCAAACTTACTTCACGCTGTTCTAAAAATTGATACCAGGAAAGATTTGCATGTATGGACAGGAATTTAAATGCATGTCTGAAGGCTTTCAGAAAGTGAAAGTGTAGTATGTAATGAACATAAAGGTAAATTACACACACACACACACACACACACACACACACACACACACTCTCTCTCTCTCAAAATATTCATTTACTGGCTTTTTCCAGGCAATTTTGAAATAAATTTATAAGAAAGTTCATGAGCTTGAGATCCAGCCGTATGCACAGAAAGATACTTTTCATAATATTGACATTGTTGGATTTTTCTTGATATCTCTATAAGCCATCATTAATTACATTAATTACAGGCTGTATTGATGACAAAGACTAAATAATCAAGTAGTCATATTAGGAAAATTGTGAGTTTTTATTATTTTGGTTTTTTTTGTTTTGTCTTTTTTCGTCAACATATTTTCATTTAACTTATGGAAGATGGTTATTAGGGGTCATAAGCACAGGTAAGTGTGAGAAATCCAGAATATAATTTTTTGTAACTTTAACTTTCTTCCTGAATTTACTGGGTTGTAGTGGTGCCATGCTGTAGACATGCTTATATAATCTTTATCATTAGGCAATTTTAATCTGTTGATTTATACAAAGGTGTCTCAAAAGAGCATACTTTAAATGTCAGTTCCCTCCTCTGCCCCAGCTTTTCCCCCCTTTCCTGGTTGTGGAGATAAAATAGATGAGGAATCTGTAAAGATAGATGGAGGTGAGATTAATGCACAATTTTAGGCATGTTTTCTTCATGTAGGCCAAAGGGATCAGACTTTATCTGCTTTGCAACAGCAAAGGCTTTGAGATCATAGAATATCACATGACTCATAGTCAAAAAGCTTGCCTAGGATTTTTCTTTCCTTTCAAGCTCTGATAGCATGACAAGAATCCTCATCCATTCATCTAACAGAAGAATTATATATAGCAATCTGTTAACTCCTTTGCTCCCACGTTCCTCTTCTTGCAATAGCCAAGTGGCTTCAGTACCATCTTCCTTATGTAACCTTGTCTTTTACGTTGGGCCAAGGCCAACCACTCCAACCCGTCTGCAGAGTTGCCACCATTGTTTGCCCCACATTCTGAAGCATGCCATTTCTTATACTCAGTGCCGTTCTGCTATTGGATTGTCAGATGGTGGGGCTGTGGGGTGTAATCTTATCCTCTCTTAGAAGCTCTTGTTGACACTCAGTACCCAAGTGCCTCCTGGGTTAGGGTCAAGATCACCAAATATCCAAAGCACTGAGAGTATTGTGGCATCCCTTTCTTGTATGTAATTCAAAATAAAATCAAAGTAAGCCACAAACATTAAACTGATAATCTAGCTGAAATTAAAATCAGTCCCTCCTTTTAGAACATCCTGGAGAAGTGTACCAGAGCAGAACATTTTTGCATTCTTTAATTTAAAATTACTCATTCAGTCATTCATTCTTTTACTCATTCATTCATGTATTTAGTTTTGTTTAGATATGCATCCTTGAGGCATAGGTTCAGTTGGCTGCTATTAGAAAAATCTAGCACTGATTAAGACTCTCTCAGTCTTGCTCATTCCACTCCTCCCTCTTGGCCGTGCTACCTGTGATACAGCTGCCTGCTACAGATTTCCTTTTCCCTTGCGCTCCAGAAAAATGAATGCTCTGTTCTGCTACTTAGAAAGGACTTCCTCTTGCCTCCTCTCTTGAGAAGGAAGAAGTAATTACCCTTGTTAGTACTGGTGGCTGATTAACTTATGCCTTTTCGAATCTGGTGATGTCAGATTTCTTTTGCCTCCCATCTACAACCAAATTCACTTGATGCCTGTGTTTTGCACAATCTCTGGTGCCTGTCAGGAAAAGGTGGTCCATGGAGAAGAGCTCTTCTTGGGGATTTTTGGGTAATCAAGAATAAGCATGAGACCCACTGGGGAGGAGGGTCATGGAGGTGATGGTACTTCAACAGGACCTGGGCCTGCTAAAGGAAGTAGGAGGAAACACAACTTCTAACCCATGTGTAGGACTCTAGAGTTTATAAATCTTTCACATGATTTTCTAAATCCATTCTCACTACAGCCAATTTCACACTATCCTAATACTATGCCCATTTTACAGATGAGCATTTAAAGCCCAGAGAATTTGAGTGACTCCCAAAGTTACCCAAATGGTAGAGAAAACTTGACCCACTTGATGATTTTGTCAAAGGTTGGCCCATATTTGAGATCTAATTTGGATCATTTCCTTTCATAAAACTTGAGTTTATTTAAGTTATTTGCATATATTGGTATTTCTGCTCCATCTTATTCTAGACAAGATTTAGGCAACACACACATATCCCAAATGAATATGTGGGAACTGCATTTTTGAAAGATTTTGAGCCCAAAACCTCAAACGGTTTGTTTAGTTTTTGGTCAACAAACAAGAGCACTTGTATTTCCATCAGTAAGTTTTGGGGCCTGTTTGCTTTTGGAGGGGTCTGAGTAATGTCTAGCAAGCCCTCTTCTGTTGGAAACCAAATACACTGATGTTGTACACTTAGACCCAGGCAGAGGAAGCCAAGACCCAGGAAGCTTGCCAGATGTTTACATTGCCTTTTCATGGAAAGCTAAGCTTTTAATTTTTGTTTGCTTATTTGTTGAACTGTAGAAGGAAGTTTGAACAAGGACCATCACAGGGCAATGAAGGGCAGAATGTTGAGAGGTACTGATGAAATACATGGCTGACCTCTATGTGAGTGACGGTCTAGCTATTTGATAACCAGAAAAAAACTGAGGTCCCCAGGGGACAGAGGGACAGGACCCTGGCTTTGGCTCTGTCCTGTGGATAGCCATTGTTTGCAGGGTGTGTCACAGTCCTTAAGGAATATGGTTTTGCACCTGAGAACATAGGCTCTGGGATTCGTTCCGGACTCGAATCATGATTTCATATTGAGTGAGTCCTATCTCTTGAGCTTCTGGTTCCTCATCTACAAATGAGGATCCTATCTTCTTGAACTCTGGTTATAAATGAATGCTACGGCCTAGTTAAATATCGAGCACAGTGCCCACCACTTCACTGAAGCTTCGTTCGTTAATCTACAGCGGGGCTGCCAGATGCCTCTGACTTGGATGTTCTTGGGAGCCACAGTGTTACCATGATTCCTCCAGTCTACCAGCTTTCACAAACAGTCACCCTTTTCTTGCCATTGGATGTTTCTCAAGGTTTTCCTTGTCTTTTTTTGTTGCTGTGACAACTCAGGCACCAACTTGAGGGAAGCTTCTCTCCATGTGAATAAACACATTGACAGTATAGATATATAGCTTGGACTAAGAGTTGTGGCCTGTGTCATAAAGGAAGCATTTCCATTGAGTCACAAAACTAGCCACTGGCATTTGGGTACTGGAGGCCAGAAAATTCAAGGTTGTATGTTTTAGGGGGGGGGCTTTTGCTGTCTTCTTTTCATTCTTGCTTGTGCTGACCCCTCATAGAAAATGTCTTCTCCCCTTTTCATTCTATACCTCAGTCCTACTGAGAGGCAGTAGGGAGCAGGAGAGCAAGTGGCACTTCATAGACACCCCTGGGTTTGGTCCTGTTTCTGCTGCTGTCTCAGTGTGACCCCAGGCACATTGTTAAACATTTTGACTAATTGGAGGCAATATGCCTGACGGCAAAGCACGGATGATGGAACCAGGTCTCTGGTTTTAAATTCCAACTCTACTGCCTAGTAACTCTGTGACCTTGATCATGTTACTGACCTCAGTTTCCTCACACTTACAATGGGGATAATGATAGCACCTTCCCTGTTGCTTTTTATAAGGATTAAATAAGATATAGATACAAACACACACACAAACACACAGAGTAAATGAGAAGTATAAATATATACATATGTACACACATATATCTATCATTTATTATATATACACTTGTATTTATGTAAATGTATATACACATATAGCACATAGAACAGTGTTCAGTGCATAATTAATGCTAAATAAAAGTTGGCTATCACCATAATCACCACCATTAAATTCTTTACTTCTAAAATAGGTGATGATAATCCTGATTCATTGCGTCATTTTAAGAAAAGTCAGTTCCTTTTCTTCAGTCATGCTCTTAGCTTTCTTCCCTCTTCCCTTTCCTTTCCTTTTCTTTCCTTTCCACCTTTTCCCTTTCTTTCTTTCTTTCTTTCTTTCTTTCTTTCTTTCTTTCTTTCTTTTTTCTTCTTTCTTTCCCTATCTCTCTTTATCTATCTTTCTTAACTATAGGGTTTTTTTCTTTTTTCCCCAAAACATTACTATCTCAGGACATACATTTAGGTAAGAAAACAGTACAATTAGGACAACAGAATGTGGAGAACAGGTTTAGAGTAATATATAAAAATGTTTTGAGCTGGTTGAAAACAGGACCATAAGAACTGCTTTCACTGAGAAGTTCTCTGAAGAGTAAAAGAAAAATGAACTTCAATTGAAAATCATATGTACAAAACATGAGGCAGTTCTAGTGAATGCAGAGGCATGAAAAAACAACATAGGCAATACTTGTGCACACGGCAGTGTTTGGCAATGGAAAATTTGTTAGAGGAGTCTGGCTTCATTCTTTGTTAACCACGCTTTCATAAAAGAATCGCATTCCCTCCTGCTCGCTAAGCTAACCTGTTATTTCTGATCCTTCCAGCTCACATTGCTTATCCCTTTTGCTATCTTTGTATCCCCAGCATGTGATACCTTTTAGTGAAAGTTAGAGAAATAATGCTTACAAGGATTATTAGAATCACAGTTTAGTACTTTCCTTTAAAATTCAAGACTCAGATCAAATCTACCTTTGCCTCAGTAGAAGCCTTCCTAGGATCTCCCAGGTTCCTACCTTTCTCTGTGTGCCTGACTGCAAATAAAAACTCTAAGGGAAACACAGTTTGCTCTTGATTAATAATCAAGACAGATATCTATCCACAAAAATCCCTTCTCCCCTCTAGCCTACAGCTAGGTGAGGCTTCCCAGTCCACCTTCTGTTAGGTGTGACCATGTGACTAAGTCCTTTCCAAGCGAGTATGAGTGTAAGTGAAGACTCCATACATGCCCAGCCCTGTCCACACCAATCTCCTGCATTGGCTTCTCCCTGTGCATTCTCTCTCCTGGCCCACTGAGATGTCGATGCCTAGGGCAACCTCAGAAGCCACAAAGTAAATACTGTAAGCCTCCATCAGTATGGAGGAGGAAGGCCTGCCAATACTCACCCAGACGGTTAAGTGAACAAGAAATACATTTCGTTTGTGTTAAGCCACCACAGTTTTCTCTATTTATTATCCCAGCCTAGCCTAATATAATGTGGGACACACCAACAAATCAAATTTTTTTTGGTCCAGAATAATATGACCACAAGGTTAGCTGAGCTACCAAAGTGAGAGGTAATGAAAATTAACATTCCTTTTGGGCTCTCTAAGTCCCAGAAATAATACTTGGCAACTGCAGGTGCATTTCTTAATTCCTTCCACATAGTTTGTCTTGGAAGCCCGTGGTGCTAGGTATTGTGATCCCTGCCTCATAGGTGAGGGATGTGAAACAGAGAAAGGTAGAGTCCATTGCAGAGCAAGTCGGGGAACTGATGTTCAAAGGCACATTTGATGAAGTCCAAAGCTCTTTTGTCTGAACCATGTTGCTCATGAGATGTCATCAGTTGCCCTATCCCACTGATGTATAATGGGGACAAAAAGCATCATACATATGGGCTCATGACAGTCTTATTTTCAGAGAGTTTGAAGAACTCTTTTTAAAACTACATTTCCTTAAGACTGTCTCATGAGAAGTCTCCACTCCTGCAGACTAGGAAACCATTATGTCTCACATGGCTTAGCGTTAACATGGCAACTCTCTGAAGAGATTGGTGTGTGGTCTGGTGCCAGGTCAGAACAGCTGACCACAGCTTTCCTGACTGTGTTTAGGGTTCATGACTTCCTGGCCTCTGTCATACCCCTCAAAGTAGATGCCTTGTCTACATTCCTTGGTCTTTCCATATAAACAGGACGCCATAGGCCACTTATGCAACTTTCAAGAGAGGTTTCTAAACACTGAGGCATCTATCAGTCTCTTTCTGCCACTCACTGTAGTAGAATGCTGGGCTGAGGAAACCAGTTTTCCTCCAGCTGTGTCACCTTGGACACATCTCTGGGCTTTCGTGTCCACAAAAGAACCTGGTCTAGAGCCGGGCTCTTATAACTTTCCATCACCAAAGACACTACTTGACATAATAATTGGACCTCAAGTACCCCTGAGTTTTCTGTAAGGAATGCGCCTCTTCTTACCTTCAGTACCTCTTACAATGCCTGGCACAATACTGGTGTTTACTAGATAACTGTGTATGGGATTCGAGTCTGCAAAACTTCATTTTGTTGGGTAGTAATCAGTGCTCTTCACTAAATATTCCAGATGCTCTCCCCCTCCAGGCCCTGCAAGTTCAGATCACACTGCCAAGTCCCCTTGTAACTCTGCTGGACTGGCTGACTTGTTCTCGCTGGCAAGCTGTGAGCAAAAGTTTAAACATTTCATCTCCAGTGCCAGATTCTCAAGAATTCTTATTCCCACTGCAGGAAGAATGACCCAATGTTCTAGATAGGGGCTGATTGATCAGCCTGAGTCCTGGTGTGAGGACAAGGCAGAGCAAGGCCTTGGGCTGACTCCATGGAC
Source organism: Mustela nigripes (assembly GCF_022355385.1). Classification (NCBI taxonomy): domain Eukaryota; kingdom Metazoa; phylum Chordata; class Mammalia; order Carnivora; family Mustelidae; genus Mustela; species Mustela nigripes. The sequence goes on along the minus strand of NC_081570.1, from coordinate 44,886,824 downwards.
ATGCAGTGGGGCCCAAGTCCACGTTTGCTGGTTTCAAGCACTGAGATTTGGTATTGTTCCTTATCATCGTGTGATCTAGCCTGTCCCAGAAGATTCAAGAAATTAAATCATAATCAATTGGCCTTCTCATTTTTAATAATTGCAAAAATATATGTCTTGCATCCAGAGCCTCTAACGAGAATGCACTAAGTGGTGTGATTGCATTAAATTGGTAACTTTCCTGCAAAAACCAAAGCAATGGGATAATTTCAACAGCGACAGTCACAACAAGATAGTTTTATCTGCCTTAAGAATATAATTTCTGTTGGATTTTAAAACTCTTGTGTACAACGTAGATGCTCATTCCTGCTTGAGCTCATGATTTTATTCAGCATGCCCTGTTTGGATATCTCTGGCCTAACATTTCCCAGAGGCCCTTCCCATCTGGCACACTGGAAAAAAAGCAGATAGTAAGTTCTTTGGAAGTTCTGTCTGGAAGCAGATAGTAAGTTCTTTGACCTTTCTGACATTTTTTGAAGAGAAATGAGAAATACCACCTCTCTGAGTTGTTGTGAAGATCAAATACAATATGATATCTGCTGCACTTCAAGCAGCATGTGGTCCATGGGTACCGGGCTCCCTGAGCATGTCAGGTGCCTTTTGGTTTTAAGTGTGGTGACCATGTGTTTCAGTGTGTTCCAGTTTCTGCTACTTGTTTTTACATAATTATGAATAGGGTTTCCTTTTCCTTTAAGATATTCCTGTTTTGAAATCAGTGGCCTGGGCCTCTAAGCTCTGAGATCGAGCCCTGTAGCTCCATAGTTCTGTGGTCTCCAGTAAGGGTTCCTTTGGTCATTCAGCGACCATTCTCTCCTACAAGGTAGTCAAGATAGACCTGCTGTATCCTGAAGTTTTCACATTATTGGGATGGGCCTCTTCCCCTGTCAGAGGTATAGAAGTAAAGTCCAGAGTAGACCCAAAGATCATACAATCCAACACCTCAGTTTTCTGTGGGGAAATAGGCCTTATGAGGGAAGTAGCTTATCTCAGGTCACATAAGAATTAGAAGGCCAGCTGTCATGTCTCCCCACGTCATGTTCCTTATATGCTCGCCAACCTGGTGGTAGTTGAGTATCCAAGACCCATGAGGGGATTACAGGGTTCAAGGCCTAGCTCTGCTATATACTAGTTACTTCTCATTTGTAATGTGTGGCTAATAGTGACTACCTCCCAGAGTTGAGAATGTTTAGAGAGCTAAAGCGTGTGGTATCCTCAGAGTATGCATGGAACACAGCGAGTTCAGGAAACGCTGCCTCCCTCCCACTGTCATGATCAATCTACCTCACAGTTCCAGCCATTGGCATTGTTATTTTGTTAGATTCTTGGGTACACAAATGTGTGAATGGTCTTTGTCTGCAAGGAGTATATTGTCAAGCTTTTTGAATCTCTTTGCAAATTCTTCACAATCAGTTCATTTTATTGTAAAAAAGTGGAACAGGAAATGGCTGAGGAGAATCTGGACATTTCCTCTCATAAGACACTATGCAAGCCTAAAAGTTAATAATAGAATAATGTAATGATTATGGGCACAGACTCCAACATCCATAGTCCCTGGAGTCAAATCCTCTCTCTGTCACTCACTAACCAGGTGACTTGGGTAAGTTCTTTAACTTCTCTGTGCCCCCGTTTTCTCCTCTATGAAATGAGGTGGGTATAGTAAGACTACATAGGGTTTTGGGGATGGTCAGTGAGCTAATATGAATACCATACTTGGAGGATTGTCTAGCACATAGTAAATGCTGTGTGATGCCAAGTTTTTAAAAATCATCATTATATGTGCTATTTATTTTTCTCTATCTTTCTCTACTTTCTCTGCCTAGGGAAGCACCGCTCATTGTTTCACTGTACTGTAACACCTTTTTATTCATTATACAAACAATTTTATAAAGTAATACAGACAAGGGGGAATCATCTATAACCCTATTTCTCCATCAAGTTGCCTGCTCTCTTTCCCCCAAGTTCTCTTGCAGTTTTGGACAATTCACAACCACCAATGTTACCCGGCTCTCCAGGTTACATTATTTACTTGTCTTTCTTTTAACTTTTTTTTTAAATTAAATTTATTTATTTTCAGCATAACAGTATTCATTATTTTTTCACCACACCCAGTGCTCCATGCAATCCATGCCCTCTATAATACCCATCACCTGGTACCCCAACCTCCCAACCCCCCACCACTTCAAACCCCTCAGATTGTTTTTCAGAGTCTTTTAACTTTTTTAACATAATTTCAAATTTACAGAAAAGTTGCTAGAATAGTGCAAAGACTACCCGTGTCTCAGTTTGGGCTGTTATCATAAGGCTCCAAGACTGGGGGACTTAGAAGCGACAAAATCTGTTTCACACATCTCTAGAGACTGAGAATTCCAGGATCATGGTGCCAATATGACTGGGCTCCAGGGAAGGCCTTCTCTGGCTGCAGACCACCCATTCTCCTTGTATTCTTCCTTAGCTGAAAGACAGAGAGATCAAGAGAGCTAGGTCATTACTCTTGTAAGGTGCTGATCCCATTCATGAGGTACCCACCCTACTGACCTCATCTGATAACCCTAGTTATCATCCAAAGATCCCATGTCTTGCCCAGATTCCCCAAAGGCTAATATCTTACTAATTTCTTTTATTATTTTCTCTTTCTCTTTACAGTATTTTCTGAAACATTTGAGAATAAGTTGCAGACATGATCATCCTTTATCCCTAAATCCTCCAGTGTTTTTTTTTTTCTTTTTTAAACAAGGACATTCTCTTTCATAACCACAGTCTAATTGACAAAATCAGAAAATTAGCACTGATGCAACACTATTATCTATTCACCTCATTCAAAATTCACCAATTGCTCTATAGTCCTTTGTAACAATAGAAAATCATGGTTTATGCATTACATTTAATTGTCTTGTCTCTTCAGTCATATTTAATCTAGAGCAATTTTGTTGAGTCTCTCTATGTCTCTCATGGGCCTGACATTTTTTGAAGATTTTACTTTTGAGTAATCTCTATACCCAATGTGGGGCTTGAACCCACAACCCTGAGATCAAGAGTCACATGCTCTACTGACTGAGCCAGCCAGGTGCCTCATGGCATGGATAGTTTTGAAGTGTACAGGTCAGTTATGTTATGGAATGTCCCTTCCTTTAGATTTATCTGATGTTAACTCATGATTAGATCCTGATAATAAATTTTTTATAAATATCACAGAATGATTTTGTGTTCTTCTCTGAGCTTCATATTAGGAGGCTGGTGCTATCAAATTGTCCCCTTACTGATATTAACCTTTGAACCTTGGTTTTAGTTAGTGTCTTCCCGTTTTCTTTATTGTAAAAACATTTTTGAGAGATCCTTTGAAACTATGCAGATATCCTGCTACTCCTCACAACTTCACCTACTAGTTTTCACACCCCATTGATAATTCTTTCCTGAATTGGTTATTATTGTTATGGTTGCTAAATGGTGTTCTTCCAAATCCAGTACTTTTTCTACTTTCATTAGTTGGCTTTCTGCTGTAAGAAAGAGTTTTTCCTCCTCTGTCATTTGCTTAGATCCACATGGACTCATATACGTAGTCATTTTTATTCCATGGGTTATAATCTCTGTATTTCTTTCTTTAGATGCTCATATTATATCTCTGGCCACCTCTGGTCACTTTTCAAGTTCTGGCATGGTCCACTCAGGCCAAGTTAGTAGTTTGCTCCTTTGTGTGCCCCTGGGCATGCACTTTCCTCTCCTTCCACATGTTTGTTGATAGGTTGTACTTATTGGTTTCTATTTTCACAGTAGCTTGTGAGCATTTGAGTATATTAAGAGCGTCTGATTCTACAATGCTTACTGTAATAGCTGGCGTAGTGGGGAGACTCAGTTCATCTTTGTTAAAAGCATGAACGGAAGAAAGAAAAAGTACTTAGGTTTCTACTAGTCTGCTTCAATCTTTTGCAAAAAGATTTTTTTGCAAAAAGGAAATTATCTATTAACATTCATAGCAGGCTACTGTGTGCCTTGCAATAGCAAAACCAAATCAACACGGATTAAATTGTTGACATGTTTGAACTGAACATAAATGTTTCCCCCATTTCAGGGGCTGCCTGCCAACTCTGATCTCATATCCTTACAATTTCTTTACCATTAGCTTGATACAGTGTTGTTTTCTCTATCAGTTTTTCATTCATTAAGAACCTCTCTCACCACAGATAAAATAAAAGAGGTATTATCAGCCCTTCCATTGGAGGTGGTGAATCTAATTAAAAGGGCCTGGGCTCTTGATCAAAGGAACTTAGTTTCCTGTCTGTACGGCTAGACCTGTGACTCGGGGTGAGTTATGGTAAACTCATCGGACCTTTGTTTCCTTCACTCTGAAATAGAGATCATAACACTTGTGATGTAAAGATTATCTTGGCCTCCAAAAGAGGTAACCTAAGGGAAATCACCTTGAAACTCTCTGGAGCTTCTGAACCTTGCACTTGGAGTTCCATTTGTCTGAGATGCCCTTCCTGGGCTTTGCTGCCTCTTTATTGGCCAATCCCTCCTATTTGTCAGAACTCTGCTTATGTATTATCTCCTTGTATGTGCCTCCTGGAATGACATATTATACCCCTCCAATCTCTGTTTTGTCTGCACATAATGGAAAAGGTATTCTAGGATATATAGTCTCCATTCATAATACTTACTCTTGATCTCTACCTGGGTGCTTATCTCTTCACAGTCCTGGTATTTATTTCTTTGTATAGAAGCAATTCCCCAGTTAAACATTCAACTCTGACTATAAAACTATCCTTTGGCTCCCTCAGTTTCCCCTTCTCAGGATAACCCAGAACCCAGATCCTCATGCTTGGACTTAGTCTCTATGTGATATACTCATTGCTGGCAGCTTACCCTAACCCAGAGGATTTTCCCTAGATATGGAAAGAAGAACACCTGTAGATAGCTAGATAGACTGCAGAGGCCAGAAAATATGTGTTAAAAGGATGGCAGATATTTCAATCAGGAATTTTAAAAAAGAGCTAGATGGGGCACACTAAAATTTTTCTTTTGATGCTCATCATTAAGAAGGAAATATTGGGGGAACCAGGTGGTGGGTATTAGAGAGGGCACGGATTGCATGGAGCACTGGGTGTGGTGCAAAAATAATGAATACTGTTAGGCTGAAAATTAAAAAAAAAAAAAAGGAAATATTCAGCTGCTTACCTTTGGAGATTGGTAGTAAGTTCATGGTATGCTATATGCAGAAGGATTTTTAGTTGTTCCCAGGATGAAATGGAGTAATTAATTTGCAGTGTCTGTCGAGGATGCAGAAAAGGGCGACGTAGCTGCAAGGGTGCTATTATTTGTGCCACTCCTGATCTAGTCCAATGTGCTGTACTACCAATGAATCCTGTTGCCATCCTTAGGCTAGATGTGCTTCCTCGTCCTTAATAGTTCTACATTCTCAGAGTCGTCTCACTCTTTCAGATGGAAATATGGGTAAGATGCTCTCCAAAGGTGGGGAATTAGGGATGATGAACGTTATTTCTGCCACTATGTCACTCTAGAATTTTCAACACTGTGGTCCTGATTTGACAAGTGATTTAGCGTCCAGGCTGGGGAAGGACTAATGGATGAATCAGTCCTCTGTGCATGGCCACTGGGCAGGAAATTAATAAAAATGCTGGCTGACATGATCTATGGTACTGTAAGCTCATTATGCCTGATTAGTTTCCAGCCTTTCACTCCCTCTGACAGCCTAAGGGCCTCGAGGTTTCCAATGGCAACCGTTCCCTTTCTCTAATTGATTGCTAGGTCTCCAGCCATGAAACCAGACCCTTCTACAGACTTGTCAGAGTGGGGCTTTTCTGCATCGTGTTACCTCTCCTTTTTGGCAATGGGAAGGTGAGCTCGTGGGTTGTCTAAGTGGTGTTGACAGTGAAGCCCTTTGAACTCAGGAAGCAAAGTTTGAAGAGGTCAGTTCAGTTCAGTTGATCAAGTTCTTATCGAACTTACTATGTGCTGACATCTGTGCTCAGTATGGATGGCAGTAGAAGTAGATCATGTGAAGCAGAATACGGGGGAGAAGTATTTTCATTTATATAACAAATATTTAGGAAGTACAGTGGCACCAAGCACTGTGGTAGGCAGTAGGAACAAAGGGACTTGAGAGAAGCAGAGAAAATAAAGTAGATAAGAGTGCTAAAAATCTGTTCATTTTAATATAGAGAGAATTAAGATATGGTTATAGTAATATAATTGGAGGTATATTCAATAGAATCCAAAATGAATTGATGTGTATATCTAGATAGAATTTATTTATTTATACATATATTTGTATGTATTTTCTAAAAAAGCATCTGTTTTACCTACTCTACCCTCCAAGTTGGGCTAACCTCTCCCTGAAATCTCCCTTCTTGGTGCTGAACACCCAATGGCCCGTTCTTGCTCCCCACCAAATGCACACTTTTTTATATTTTTATTTATTATAAAATGCTTACACTTTTTTTAAAAATCTTGTTTTTCACACAGTTACCTTTAGCCTATGCCTGTCATTCAGAATACATGGGGGCTGAGATTTCCATTTCGATAGAGAGGAGGATGCAGATGAACAGTGAAGAGGATGAATTTCCATATGTATTACTGGCGGGTTTTATAATGATTATTCTTATGGAAGTGACTTCTAAACACATCCACTTCAGAGGGCTGTCATGATTCTTCTGCCACTGGCAGCTAAGAAGCGACTTTAGCCAATACTCAATGTAGCAGAAAGGAGGTGGTTTTTAGCTTCAGGGATAAACTCAAAAGTTACTGCTTCAGAGACGTCTTCCCTGATCTCCCACATAAGTTCGGGGTCCCTATTAAGTGGGAAGTGTAAGTGCCAGGCAAATGCAAATTACTATTATCTTCTTCTGGGACAGGATCAGAAGGAAATAATATGAGAGGATATGCTGTGCCTATCTCTGGGTTAGGTCTAGTTTCATTTTTAGCCCATGGAAAAGGGTGAACTTTTAATCTTCTCCTGCCATTCATGACCACCCACAGGGGACCTCATTAGTGACTACGTGTTCTTGCCACACCCCTAACTTGGCCCAAGAGGTAATGGGCTCTGAAAACATGGCCTTAGAACAATTCAGACATGAATTTTTATTTAATAACATATAAAGGATAATAACCAGACAGACATGCCTGGCTTCCCCAACACTGTCTCTCAATGACCTCACAAGAAAGTAACATTTGAAATAATGTAATGTACATGGGTCTGGGCAGACTCTGTAAATCTTGGTCTTCCCGTTAGAAGTGAAGCAGAGGACTACCCTCTTTCATATTCATTGGCGTCTCATCATAAGCAAGATTGCCTGTCCCAAGTTTCATTCAACTTCTAAAAGATTTTTCTAAGTACTCTATGATGCTGTTTTTTCCTCTCTTTCTTTCCCAGGGAGCACCGAGGGTGTTGTGGTTTACTTGCCATGTGAACTCAAGTGAGTCATTTTGTGTCTGACGCTGTTTCCTTGTATATAAAATGGGGATCAAAATCTTTCCGCTCCCCAGCTCTTAAAGTTGTTTGTGGGGCTAAATGAAAGATCCCATAAAACTCTGTGAACATATAAGGATTCTTTATTATCAAGGGTCTTTGGGGGGAAGGGAGGGTCCATACTGTCTTGGCAGGTCAGCACCAATGTTTTCAAAATCAAGTTGACACAGATAAATTAATGGTCCCATCTTGACATGCTCACTGGACAAGAACAAGTACAAACAGCAAAGCTCTGGCTAACCCCTCCCCCTGCCCCAGGCCATGTGTTTGTGGGTTCTGAGAGCTAGCACTGAGATGTGATCAGCTTTAATATTCTTTTCTTTTCTTTTTTTTTCCATACAGCCATAGATGAACCTACATCTGTCATTCTGAATAAGACATAAAGGCTGAGATTTCAATACTGATAGAGTGAGAGTGAATTAATATTGAATCCATCTGATTTAGCTGACTATGACTGGCAGTAGTTTTATGATGCTCATGCTTAGGAGTACAGAGTTCTAAAGAAATTCACCAGATGGCTTTGTTGGCGATTCTCTTTCCCTGAGATGGCCAAGCAGAGAGTTTTGTTCATACACGGCATCGGAGAAAGGGGATAGGTTTTAGCTTCAAGCAGTTCTGGGTTCCAGCCTTGATCAAATTATTTTTCTACGTAAGTAGAAAAGTATATATATTATAAAAATATATATTATAATGGGGATACTTTTTTTTTTTTGGTAAAAAATGTTCAGTTGTATTCTCATACGTTATAAATCTTCTGGCCTGCAGGCCTTCTCACTCTAGAAGCAGTGGATTTTAGATCTTTAGGGGAAAAGCCGAGTGCCTTCCTACAACAAGGTTGTTGCTTAGTTTTGACTTAAAAATCAGATATTTGTTTGAGTCCATAGAAAGTTAAAAGCTTCAAAGCTGGTTTTGTGGAGGAAGAATGTATCCTGATTAGGACTTGCGTTTGGTTGAGTGCAACCCAAACCTGGCTACTGAGACCGAAAGCGTTTTTGTTTGTTGGTTCGTTTTGTTTTGGTTTTGGTTTTGTTATTCTGCATAACAACAAATCCAGAGTTAATGTGTTGGCATCATCCTGTGGCTGGGGACCCCATGGTGGGTGGTTTTGTGTGTCCACTTGGCTAGGCTCCAATCCCCGGTTATTCACTCACATGCTAATCTTGTGCTGGTGAAGGTATTTTGTAGACGTGATTAGAATCTATAATCAGTTTACTTTAAGTAAGGAAGATTATCCTCCATAATCGGGGTGGGCCTGACTCAGTCCTTTGAAAGACTTTAAGAGAAGAATGGAGTCTTCCCTGAGGGAACAGAAATTTCACCTGTGGATCACAGCTTGTTCGGGTGCCAGTGTCCCAGTCCGCCCTTCCTGATGGGCTGCCTTACTGGATGCAGACTTTCCTAGACAGCCCCCACAATCACATAAGGCAATCCTTTGCCACCCCACCCCCACCGCCCATCCCCAACTCCACCTTCCCAGCGGTTCTGATGGTTTCATGGAACCAGGCCTGACACAGACCCAGGCTCCCGGGAGCTTCCTATTACCCTTCGTCAAAGCTTGCAAGCTGGTTACCGCACTGCTAGGCATCATCTCTGCATTCCTGGCAGGAGGAAGGGGGAAAGACAAAGGGCAGACACCAAAAACAAACACCAGTTAAGCTGTTTTTTTTTGTTTTGTTTTGTACTTATTTATTTATTAATTGGTTTTTGTTTTGTTTTTAAAGGAGAACCGTACTCCTAGCTCATTGGCGAGGACTTGGCTGCATGGCCAGCCCTGCCAACCCTTGGATCTGGGGAGGAGAGTACTTTTCACCGGCACATGATGCTTCGGAACAAAAGCGGGGATCTATAGTCAGGAAGAATGGGGGGATTGGAATTGAGTTGGCAACAACAGAGAGGATTTTCTAAATTCCTTTATCATATGAAGAATCCAACTTCTTAAATCACAGTTTCTTCCCTAATTGTAGAAAAGTTACTCCTTCCACCTGTGGCATCCAGGCCCACAGGTTTGCTGTCTTAATGTGGAAGAACACATGTGCAGGAAATGAGAGCCCTGAGGCCTCTGCCTCCAGCTGGAGACACTCTGGGAAGGAGACATGTGGCCAGGAGAGATAGGCTGATTGTGCCCTGACCTCTCTTTGCATCTCAGCCCAGAGTGGGGAGCGGTAGTAGGTGTTAGGTGAGTGATACTGGGGAAAAAGGCTCTCCTTCTGGCTTATGTGTGCACAATTACAGAGGCAGGTGGGGGACCAGAACTTGGCTCTTCCAAACCACCTGTCCTTCCTGTGTTGTACGATCAGGTGACTCCTATTTCCCAGAGGCCCCTGAGGAGGTGTGGAAAGTCACTGGTTTAAGAGTCAGCAAGCTTGTCACAGGACCTGCAGTAGCAAGGGGAAGAGCCATGGGGCAGGACAGGGACCATGGCACACAGTGGAGGAGAGGCCTCGGCAAAATCTGAGGTGTCAGAGAGAAGGCTGAGCAGTTAGCAGGCTCTCCAGGGCCTTGAGGAGCTAACAGGTGTAGGGGAGAGAGAGATCTAGATTTGCCACCTTTGGCAGCAGAGGACAGGGCAAGTGTCCGAGCACAGGGAAAGTTGCTAGTAGCTATAGGAAGCAGCTCTGAATGGCCCCTCCATACAAGAGGCCAGTTACTCTGGAGATACAGCCTTATTCCACACTGCTGGTCCTCCATCTTGGCCTGCAAGATGGAGGAGGCATCCAGGACCGCATCCCGCCCCCCGCCAGACTGTCATGTCTTCTACACCCAGTATTCCCACTCCCGTCGTCCATGTTTGCTACTGTATTGCCTCATGTCCTGTCTTTCAAAGCAGATCACAATATAGTTTATGCATTTTTATTTGTATATCTTACATCTCTAGAAGGGCAAGAGCCATAGCCAATTTCTTTAGAATGCAGGTTCATGGTGGACATTTGCAAATATTAAATTAAATTAATTAATTAATGATGTTATTCCTTCCTTGGGGCCTGTATGTTTAGCTTTCAAACACCCAGTGTGGCCAATCATATGTGGGTATATTTTTATAAAGGGAATATAGTTTATAGAACATATTTCTCTCCATAATTACTATCCATTAATGTAATTTGCTAATTTCATTTTACTTTTCAAATCTAGTGGATCATTAGCATTTATTTTTTAATTTTTTAAAAGATTTTATTTATTTATTTGACAGACCGAGATCACAAGTAGGCAGAGAGGCAGGCAGAGAGAGGAAGGGAAACAGGCTCCCTGCTGAGCAGAGAGCCCAATGCAGGGCTCAATCTAGGACCCCGGAATCATGACCTGAGCTGAAGGCAGAGGCTTTAACCCACTGAGCCACCCAGGTGCCCCTGATCATTAGCATTTAAATAAACACCACCTTTAAAGTATTTATGAATCAGGACTCAAATATATGACTTAGTCTTTTTAAAAAAATTTTATTTATTAAGAGTGATAAATTATTTATTAAGAGAGATACATTTTATTTATCAGAGAGAGATAGAGGGATCGTGCACACAACAAGCAGGGCGAGCCACAGAGGGGGAAGCAGGCTCCCCACTGAGCAAGGAGCCTGATGTAGGACTCCCTCCCAGAGCCCTGGCTGTGATCACGACCTGAGCCAAAGGCAGATGCTTAACTGACTGAACCACCTGGGCATCCCTCTGATTTAGTCTTAAAGTACAATGCCTATATTTTACTATAAAACAAATTCCAAAAATACCACCTCCAAGAATTCCATATCTTAACCTTGTTTTCACTGTGATATGTTTTCCAAAGTCTTTCTTTAATCTTAGTGTTTTAGGTAAGTAAAGTCTCTTCCCATCCAGGTCCCGTTGTAGTGTGTAAGAAAGAAGGCCCAGAATGGCTTTCTGGAGTGTTTCCTCCAAAGAATGTGTGTGTTTGTGTGTGTATATGCATGTTATGTTTTATATACATATACACTCACACATATTTGCATGTATGTTTTATATACATACAGGCTGGCATCTGTATTCATTGATGACATATTTTTTTTTATTATATATTTGGAATATACTACTACATGAAGGAGAAATCATAGTCATCAATTCAAACCCAGAAGGTTCCTAAAAACCATCACTCCAACTCCCTTGTATTAGAGCTGAGACAACTAAAGCCCAGAGAGGTCCAGGGACTTTCTGAAGACTTTGTGAATATCAGATCTCTGCTTTGCCTGCAGAGCTCCTGACTTTCGGTTGAGAGTCCTCTGCAGGATCCTGTCTGCCTTCAATAAATGTGTCTCCGTCTGGCTGGGGACTGAGTCCCTGTGACCAGCCTAGACACACACCACTCTTGTTACAGCTTACGATGAGAAGACCGCATTTCTTGAACTCTTTCAGTGAGGGGGCTCATTTACTCATTTAGCAACTCCTCTGTTCATAGGAGACTCTTTGCCCTACTCTCCTCTAAACTTCACTGTTAATATGGCAGGAAATTGGAAAAAGGTTCTCAGGTCAAAATGCTGTGCTGAAACTATGAAGGCAGAGCCGCAATCAGAGGGTGTCTGTGGAAGAGAAGGAGCAGGACAGAGGCAGGAGAATGGAGAGGGGAGGGAAGACTTCAGGATGGAGAAACGGGAAGACAGAGATGACGCAAGAGCCAGGGCAGAGGAAGAGGCTCCGAGGAAGAGAGGAGCAGAGAGGCACAATGTGGGGAAGGCACACGGAGACCCAGGAGACAAGAGCCAGGTGGAAGTGAGAAGGGGAAAAGATACCCCTTAAAAAGATACCCAAAACTCAGAAGACTGAATGAGAAAAATAATAGAATAATAACTGATAATAATAATAATACTATAATAATATGATAATAATAACTGAATAATAGAATAAGCTTATTTTAAAACAGTATATTATCTACTTTTTCGAGTAGGGAAATATATATATTCAATATAGATATTCAATATACTTTTCTTCAGTCTCCAGACACCTTAGTTGAAGTATCTCCATACTTACACATTGGGTCTAGTCGTTAATCCAAAAGTTCAAATAAACATACCATTTTCCTTGCATTTCCAGACTTTCTGTAGTTTGCTGGCACCCGGGGAAGAGAGAGGAACAGTAGTGGGGTTGGGGGAATTAGGGGAGCCAGGTAGAGAGGCAGATTCTGAAACTTAAGCAAAGAAAGCAAAAATGAGCCTCTTCTGGTCTAAGACTAAGGCGTATACAACAGAGCTGCAGCCAGTGCTCGGCTGTGAGGAAGGCCGGAGGCCCAGCCTGGGGGAAGGCCCAGAAAAGCAGTGGCCAAATGGCTTCCCTGGGTGAGGGTTTTAAGGCAGAGGTGGCTTTGGATTGAGAGGTGGTTCTCTTCTAACAAACAGACCCCAGGAGTTATTTTCAATGCATGAATCTGAAAAAAGGATGGGGGGATCTTTCTAGCTCTCTTTCTTTTGTTTTATATTGCAAGCTCAGATGTTATGGACTGAATTCTGACTCTTAAATTTCATATGTTGGAGTCCTCACCGCCAGTGTTACTGTGTTTGGAGATAGAGCCTCCCCCAGGTAATTAAGGTTAGATGAGGTCATAAAGGAGGGTTCTTAGTCCACTATGATTGGTGTCCTCATAAGAAGAGGAAGAGACACACAGATCCCTCTCTCTCTTTGTACTAATGCAGGGGAAAGCCGTGTGAGGACAGAGCCAGAAGACAGCCACCTGCTGGGAGGAGAGTCTCACCAGAAACTGAATCTTCCAGCACCTTGATGCAGGACCTCTAGCTTCTAAAACTGTAAGAAAACAATTTTTTGTTGCTTAAGCCACCCAGAATATGGTATTTTGTTAAGGTAGTCCAAGCTAATCATACAGAAGGAACAGAGTTTCATTACGATTTGTTAAATAACCTTTATTAATAGGCACTGAAATTTACATCCAGACCTGGAAAATAGTAGTTCTCAATAAACGTGTGTTGAAGAAGACCAGTAGGTAGGTGTTTTGACCAGTTTATACTAAACTAACAATAATGCGATAACACCATATTGATGATGTATGAGATAATGATAAGATATGCAAATGTTAGTTAATTTTGCATTTGAGCCTCTTAGAAACTCAACAGATAAATATATCTTACACTTGATTTCATAGATGGGAAAATAGTTTTACCCTTTAGAGCTTTGGTTTCCATCCCTTCTCTGGTGTGTCAGGGCCATACTCAAACCCATGTGTTCTGAGTCCCTCCAGTGCTCTCTTAAGCCAGAAATTCTTTGGGAAGAAGTTAAAACTCACTTGTTGGAGTTTATGCTATTTTTCAGTCTATCTGGAAAATAAAATGTGTTTCTTCAGGGTTCAATGTGATCATAGCCAGGAATTTTTGGCAACGATTTTTAGCATCACAATATGTTCTGGTCTATAATGGGTTGAGGGGTGGGGGAAGCATGACATTCATTCATAATGCATGGAGAGTGGTCAGGGAGAGCTAGAGGAGGAGAAGCAAAGCCTCTTCAGAAACAGGGACACCATGGGAACCACTGGAAGTTGCACTGAATAGGGAGGAGGATTGTCAGAGTCCTGGAACTTGACAGAAGTCTAATTCTGGAGCTTTGAGGCAGGATAATTTAGAAGTTCATGGCAAGAAGAATAGAAAATGACATCTGATACAGGAAAATGTCTCTGACCCAGACAATAAAATAAAATTAGCTTATGCTGCATGTCAGGAATGTAGGGTTTTAAAGAAAGGGACTTTTGGCAACAATTAGTGACTTAGTTTTATGGAAAGAGAAAATTAACCATTAACGTGATAGAAATTCTTCTCTCTTTGACTCCTGAGTGGACAATTTCAAAATAGATTTATGAAGAACCTGTCTACCATAGTGATGACCCAATCAACAATACATGGTTGTGTTGGCTCTCTCTCCATTCTTCTCCTCCTCCATCTCTCTCTTTTTCCACTTTTCTCCCGCCCCTCATCCCTCCTTTCTAGAATTACTTCCTAAATAAACCTACCTGCATACAAGATTTGGTTTTGGCTTTTGCCTTTGGGGGAACCCAGGCTAAGAGAGCTGGTTATGGTAGATCTCCTAAAATGTAGATCTTCAGGATGAATTTTGGGGCTCAATCAGCAGAATCTGATGGATTAAAGGCTCTAGTTCCCAAGCATAGGTGGGAGAAGGCACTTCTACCATGAGACACAGTAATATTTCCACTAACTTCAAACTGAACTTCAAATTTCATACAGTTGGTAAGACTGGAAACACCCTACTGGCCATTTTGGGCTCCTCTATCATTGGACCAACAGGCAAAGATGAGAGTTGCTATACTGGTGGGGGTAATGGACCCTAATTACCAAGAGGAGTTAGAGTTGCTGCAGCAGAACAGAGGCAGGGCTGAGTTTGTCAGGAACCAACAGATCCATCTGCCATGCACAATGGTAATGGTGAGCTGACAACCAAAATAAACCATGCATGGGAGCAGTGGAGGCCTTAGTTCTCTTAGGGATGATGTCCTGAGACAGTTCACCAGGAAAGTAGCCTCAACCAGCTGAAATGTTGGCTGGGAGTGAAGGAAATCTGTAGAGGGTGTTGGGGGAAGGGAGATGATGAATACTAATTAAGGCTTGGGATAGCTGTGACTATGAGAACCTTAGCTTTTTTCACTTGCAGAAGAGCAGTTAGCTACCTCCTTGAAGGCTATAAATTTAATGGAACACATGAGCAAATCTGAACAATGCCAAGGATGGACTGTTACCAGATACCTCTTGTGAGACACGTCAGGTCCTTTCAGCAGGACTTACCTCAGGTGCTGCTGTGACACCCAGTTCAATCAACAGGGAGCGGTATTATTTTAACTGACAAAGCCAGGAAAGGTCTGTGTCTGAATGAGTTAATTTCTTTGGGGTTATGCTTGTCCAATGGGATGGAGAGGCAGTGAATACAAATTCTTCCTTCACTCACACCCCTGGGACAGAGCTCTGAGATACGTTTTAGAGGGCTCCTTAGGAGTCCTGGCAGGATCAAGTGTCCGATCCATAGCAGTGACAGGATCAATAATCATGCATCCTCTTAATCTTCTCTCTGTGTGTTTCATTTGCACTGATTCTAACTCTGACTTGCAGGCTCACTTCTCAAATGAACTATTTGCGCACTGGCTCTTGTTTTAGTATCTACTTTTGGGGGGAATTCAGGCTAAGACAATGTAATTCTGAAACTATTTTCTAGTTGTATCAGGTAATTAATCTTGGCAATACTGTTTTAAGTAAATAATATATAATTAGATTTTTTGACTTTTTTTCTGTGAATTAGAGACTGTCTAATGTGGGACTTGGAATTATTCACATTTATTATTGCACCTATAGTTTTAAAAAAATTATTAAAAAATATTCTTTCCTGCAGTCTATTCTTATCAACAGAATTTTATCTTCCTGTGTCTGCTTCCCAGAATGAATATATTTGTGAATTCTCAGAAAGGGTGCTAATCAGATAGCTAATGCCAAGATGAGTAAGGAATCTTTTATAATCTTTATAGCTGCTATGTATTGTATTTTTTTCGAATCCATCGCTTACTTTCTTAATTATTGTTTTTTTTTTAATTATTGGTCTTATATTTTAATGTTTAATAATAGGCAGTGGTTAAATATATTAAACTTTATGTATTAAAATAAATAGTAACTCTTAAAACTGTGATTATAGCCAGAAAGGTATATTTATGGTATAACATTCCATGAGTAAAGAGGATATGAGACTCTATTAGGTTGAATACAATAACAATGAAAAAAGACTGACAGTGGCTCTTCCAAGATGACAACAGAATAATCTAATCTTGGGCTCAAGGACAAAAATATTTTAAAAATCTTATCTAATGCCATCATATTCCTTAAAAATATTTTTTAGAAAAGATGGAAGTTAAATACATGCCACTTTTGGTGTCGAATGAACTGATGGGATCTGGTTCTTGTTGTGCCTGTCTTTTCCATGCAAAACACAGGGTTTTGTTCTTTCATTTGGAGAAAGTCACACTTTATTAATAATAACAACCCAATCTCTTGAGGGATTGCTGAGCAAAGGCACAGGGCTTTGGAATGCTGGGCTCTCTCCCTGCTTTCAGGATATTTGGGGAACATTTTCCTGGAAGCGTTCTTGCAATGGTCTTCTCAAACACATGTAACTTACTGGAGCTTAAAGACTTACATTTGTAAAAGCCATTAGTGTCGATTAATGTAGACAAATGATTGAAATTGGGACATTGGGAGGTACAACTCCACACCTTGTACCATTTATGGGCAGGAAATGAAGAACAATTAGGTTGGTGAGGCTGGAAAACAACCCCCGCCCCCAGCCCTGCCTGCATGGGGTCAGCTTCGGGAAAGCTCGGTGGGTATATAATGGGTGAAGGGCTGGAGCTCAGGCAGCCAGTGATGGGAGCAACAGACGGCAGGGTTGGCCAAAGCATTTCTCAGCTCAGCTCCCCTGTGTTTAACATTTCTTTTTTTTTTTTTTTTTTTAAAGATTTTATTTATTATTTGACAGAGAGAAATCACAAGTAGTCGGAGAGGCAGGCAGAGAGAGAGAGAGGGAAGCAGGCTCCCTGCTGAGCAGAGAGCCCGATGCGGGACTCGATCCCAGGACCCTGAGATCATGACCTGAGCCGAAGGCAGCGGCTTAACCCACTGAGCCACCCAGGCGCCCCTCCCCTGTGTTTAACATTTCTGATAATGATGATGACAACTTAGAATCGGGCTCCTACAACTACCTTGGAAATACACTCGCTCAGTTGTTGATTCATTCCTTAATTTTTTTTTGTCAGTCAGTAAATATTCTGTGAGCATTTAGTCTTTTCAAGGGATCTTAGTGGTGAATGGGGCATAATCACGGCCTTTACAGAGGTGATGGTCTAGGGAATTTTCATAGCGTGACAGTGCATGGAAGCTGTAGGGGCTCAAGGGAGAGACTTAAATCTAGTCTTAGATATAGGAAGCTTTTCAGAGGAGGTGAGGTGCAAGGTAAGACCTGGTGGATGAATGTAAGACTTTATTTAGAAAACTGGAAAACTGGGGTGCCTGGGTGGCTCAGTAGGTTAAATGTCTGCCTTCTGCTCAGGTCATGATCCCGGGGTCCTGGGATTGAGTCCTGCATCAGGCTTTCAGCTGAGCAGGGAGCCTGTTTCTCCCTCTCCCTCTGCTGCTCCCCTACTTGTGTGTGCTCTCACTCTCTCTCTTGCTTTCTGACAAATGAATAAATAAAATCTTTGAAAAAAATGAATAAAAAACTGGAAAACTGGTATCAGGAGTTGAAGCAGAAAAAAATAGAGGAAGCCAATTCATGGCTTGGGCATGTTTAGTTCTAAGGGGAAAGTAATAAAAATGGATATTTCTTATGGGAATTGGCACATTTACATACCCAATACTTTTTGAAAAAAATTTTTTAAATGTGATTGAAATATATGAGAACAATTATATTTCATACTGTCTGCTTAGGTAGACTAGAAAAATGGATAGTTTTAATTTTCTTAAAATTCACTCAAATATATAATTATCAAATAACTCCAAGACACTCTGCTTAGCCCTAAGGGGCACACAGCAAGTTCTACAGTACCCTGTGCTTCAGAGACTCTCAGCCTGGTGGACAAGGCTGCAATCAGGATGAGAGTAGAATTTCTTAAATTGTGCTCTAGGAGATAAGGGAGTTAAGACATTCCTTCTGGTTTGGTATACAGTGTACAGTATGGCTGAGGGAGATTGGAGCAGACCTACTAAGAAGATAAAATATTGAGGAAGGCCTTAACATGGGAGGTGGTAGGGGCTCCTTCTTAATAAGCAAGCATTCATGTAGGATGATACTACATTGCAATGCTACATTTGGAGTGTGATTTTGAATATGGTGGTTCACTGTGTTGGAGGGCCATGTCTGCTGTTGGGTTTTACTTCCTCCAGGTTTTATCTGTTCTAATACCTATTTTCTTATCAGTTAGCTAATGTGAATGATTGCCCAGTTTATCATTTCAAATTGGGTTTGGACTGGAAAATTTGATAACTCGACTCACTGAAGCATACGGTAGATTAGATAACACTTCAAAATATTCTTAGCAAGGATGGAACACAGGAATCACTTGTTCAAGAGCACAGAACACGGCTAAAGGAAGTGGCTAAGCCCAGGGCAACAGGGAAATCAGGGCCCCAGTGATGCACCTGAGACTTTTTTTTTTAAGTTGGGCAAGTTATTACTCAGCCCCATTGGCTTATGGCCAGGAAGCAATAGGTGTTCAGAGTTAATAGATCTTCTGATTTTCTAAGAGGAGGTAGGAATCTACATTGTGTGTGTGTGTGCATGTATAATCTAAAACATTTTAAATTTTTGCTATAAATGACTGCTTCAGAATATACTATAAGAAGCAATTACAGTTACAATCATCTGAAGATTGTATTCTACCTACACGCCAGCCATTTGTAGCTGCTGGCCCATTGGTAATAACTAAACTAAACAAGCCCATTCCGGAGCACTATATTCATATCACCCACTTAATTCTCACCAAAGGCTTTTGGAAGCAGGGATGGTGATGATGATAATGCTCATTTACAAAAAGAGAAATGAGATACAGAGGAGTTAAAGAACTTCCCAAGAGCACCAAGCTAGCCAAATAGCAGAGTCAACATTTAAGCGGTCTGGCTTCGGAATTTGTGTTCATGAATGTCACACTATACTATTTCTCAAAATGAATGCCTTCTATATAGGGACAATGATTTGAGGTGCTCAGGGAACTTTTCACTGATCTTAATTTTGTTTCACATGGTAGGAGGGTGGAGGATCAAAGTTTAGAGATGCCACTGAATCCATGAAGTACCTTACTTATTCTGAGTTAAGTTTTCAGCAGCACCAAACTACAGTGTCACAGTCAAAGGCTCTGGAAGCGCAGACTAAATTTTGAAGTCTTCCTCTTCCACTTATTGGCTGACCACGTCTTGGTTTCCTTAGTTGAACAAGGAGGATAATGAAAAATACCCTGCAGGGTTAGTACAATGACTAGAAACAATACATGAAAAATATGTGGCTCAAAATAAGTGCTTGTTAAATTAAAGACATTATGAAGATGATAATTTTTGGTGAGGCATTTAACTAGTAAATTTAAGGTATCGTGTTGTAGGGAATCAAACATTAATCCCATGTAATTCTTGTCATAAGAAAATAGAGGGATCAAGTAGTTAAGTTGAGGAGATGAGACATTTTTATAACTTTTGATAATTTAATGTAAGGTAATAGAAAGAAGTACACAGCTGAGGGTGATCTAAGAGGGAAAGATTATGGAAAGATTAATATCCATTGGAGGAGATCAGTGAAGACTTCTTGTAGGAAGAGGTATTTGAGCTCGTTTTTTTTTAAAAGGTGACTAAGCTTTGGGCCAGTTGGTTAGCCCTCTTTGAGGTTAGAGAGTCACAGATGATGGTGATAGCATAGCAGAGGTACCAAGATGAGATATGTTGGTGCTCTTAATGTGGAAATTCTAATTGGCTGACTGGAAGTGGAGAGCAGGATATGTGGAAGGCAGTGGCTGTAGAGACTTCTGTAGGGCCATTCTTCAGGTTCAGCTGACAGGTAGGAGTGTTGTTTCTCCCTGACTAGACTAGAGAAGGTCTGTGCATGCGTATCTCTGGGCTGTAAAAGGGAAACAGAAGGGACAGCTGGCAAACATGCGAAATCAAGAGAAGGAACTTAATTTCCTGTCCAGTCAAGGTTCTGACTTGTAGAGAAGGAATTCCAGTTGGAAACCCAGATGTCCTCATATAAAAGGAGAGGAAAGATGTATGGAATCAGAAGAAGTCTATAAAACAAGTTGAAAATTGGGAGTTATGGAGGTATCTACTCAAAAGGACCATTTGAAATCAATCGGCTCACCCTAAACCTTTAAGATTTTCTTATGTGCAGAGTGGAATGTTCATTTGGAAAGTTCTCTCTTCACAGCAAAGTTTGTGTTTCAACCAGAAAGGCAGTGTTCAATGGTAGAGAAAAATCTGGCTGCAGAGTCATTCACCCTGGGGTCCAAAGTCTGGGTTTTTCTTGACTAGCAGTAAGAACTCAACAAGTCATCCATCTCTCAGCTCCCATCTCTACATCTACAAAATGAATATAATAATAGTTACTGGTTTTAATTATATAATAATCGAACATTTGATGAAGAGATGTATAAATAAGATTTGTTTGTAGTAATGCTGGTGTAGTATTTATTGCCTGCAGTATGGTTTAAAGTCCTTGTCCCTTCTCATCATTGTATAATCTTCACTTGGGGTCAATGACTGATAGAACATCCTGACATATGTCCATCACCCCTTTCCAAATGCCTCCAGGTTGCTTCTCAACTCTGCATCCTTCCAATGTATCCTTTCAAATTCCACCAATTACCATTAAGGGTGGGCACATTAAGGCAAAAGCATCCTGGTGCAGGGTAAAGGACAATGGATTTGGAGTCAGACTTTGTGGATTTTTAATGTTGGCTCCACCAGTAACTGAATGAGTGGACTTGGAAATGAGTCAACCTGTATAAAACTGTTTAGTACAATCTGGGTACTTAGTGTATGATGACATGGGAGGAAAGAAGAAAACCAAGCAATCCTTGGCCATCAGGAGTGCTGAACACTGGCTGATACAGGGTACCAGGAGGTGGTGGAGGTAGGCCATAGCTTCAGTGGCAGATGATGACAATCCTCTTGTGCCCTTGCTGACAATGTAAGAGGATTTGTTTTTCCCATGACCTGCATATGTTCAAGCCAGACAGGCATTCCCAGCTAGAGACCAGAACTATTTATTCTTCTCCAACTATCTCCTATGCTTTTCATATCTCCACTTTTGCCTCGTATGTGGCCCCTACCTAAGATTCTTCCCTTCTATATTGGACTGTCCCCTCTCTTCTGCTAGACATCAGAGCTGTAAATTGAGTCTTATTTTTATTATGTCCCCTGTGCTCTATCACCCAATTCAATGTCATGCATGTGATAAATTCTTAGGACTTTTTTTCCTTAGGGAATGGATAAGAAAAGAGATGTTAAGATCTGGAGGAGAACTTACTCTTCCTAGTCTAAGACTGCCATTTCCTAAACTTGAGATCTATAAACTACAGATGCATTTCTATGAACCACTTGACTATGTCAGTGAAATGTTGTACAAAATTTGAATATTCATTTTTTTCTAGACAGAGTATTCATAGCTTTTTTCATATTTTCAAAGCAGAACATGATGCACAAAATGCTTAGAATCTACCCTTTTATTTTATGAATGAAGCCCCCCAAAAGGTACATATTTTGGCTAAAGTAATATATTACCAAGATAGCAATGGAAGGAGAAACAAGGCTTATTGGTTTTCTTCCCAGAACTCTTGATGAGTGTATGAGTGTAGTCTCATTCATTCACTTTTTTTTTTTAATAGAACATAACTTGTATTAAGCATGCATTAACTGTTTTGACAGATACTATCTCTGTTTCACAGGGAAGAAAACAGAGTTTTGAAGAGAAATTTTCTAGGGGCATATTACTGAAAATTGGCCCACAGAGCTTTAAACTCAACCTTGTTCAACTCCAAAACTCAGGTTGTTTTTTTTCTTTTTTTTGTTTTTTTCCATTATCGTGTGTCCAGAATCAAGAATTATTTATTAGTAGAAGAAATTCCATTTCAGAATTTCCAAATTTGCCCTTCTCTTATGTTGCTTGTATTAGATCAATTTTAGTGGTGAACAAATTAATTTGTGGAGTGGGAGAATCATTTTGTGGTTAGCATATATGTTAATTTTGATTATGCTTCCATTTTTTCCCAAATGGAAGTACCAACATTTTTTATATGATTTTAACATCTTAATACTCTGCACTGTCAACTGTTGCAGCTGTGCACTTAGACATTGGACTAAATAGACAAATACCCTTGCCTTCATAGACCTTACATTCTAGAGGAGACAGTAAACAAAGAGTCAAAACCATCCTATATCAGAAAGTGCTTAGTGTCATAGAGAAAAACAGTGACAGGGAAGGGGAGGAGATACACAGGTTTAAATAGAGCAGTCAAAGAAAGCCTCTCTGGAGTGGGGACTTTCGACCTGTCAATAAATTACAGGCAGTTCTTGTAATTTGTAAAGTTGCATTCTAGAAAGTCACCACAAGTGCCAGATTAGCAAACACTGAGCCATTGCTCCCAGGGGAAATACAGGGTTAGGTTTCTGTGAGCCTCGGTTCACAAAACCTTTGTCAACATATGAATTCATAATCTTACTGTATGTTCGGTTCTGTGTAAAGACATCTTCACATTTATTGTCGAATCATTAACATTGAACTTGGTGCTCAACAACGTTATCACTCACATCTGACTGAAGATTCACCTGTTCATTCTCTCCATAAGCATGCCGTGGCTCTCCTGCCCTTAGGAACACTGGACAGTGCTCTGGCACTCTTTTCAACCGTGAAATCATCAACAGAAAGCACACAGTTGTGGAAAACATGGCACCATTAGGCCACATTAGCAAGCAGGCAGATTTGCAGATGCAGGCTCTACAAATAAGGAGGATGGACTGCCCTTGGCTTGCTGGAAAATGAGGAAATTCCTTGGAAGACTGGTTGACTCCCACACGTTTCCTAACTCTCTACTCAGTGCTCTTCAGTGGTTTAAATTCTGTGCTTATTCTGAACGTTGCTTCCCCATGTGCTGTGGTGTAAGACTTTTCTCCCAAATCCACTCAAATGCTACTGAGTGGGAAAAAGGAAAGAGTGAGAAAAACCAGACGCAGAAGCCGAGAAAGTTTTCCATGCAGGAGTTTTGTTCAAGCAGACAGCCAGCCTGTGTTTCCTATAGACCTTTAAGTTGAGGGGCCCAATCCTAGCCACTGTGCAGGGGTAATTTGTGACTCCTTTCCATCCTAATTAATCCCTCCCCCTCACCTCAACTCCTCCACGGCCCTCCCCCAGGGATATGGTCCAAAAACATTGCAGAGTTTCTTTTCTGATTTGTGACTTGTCTCAAAGAGCATAATGCCTCTAATTAGGTGATTTGAATCAGAAAGTTAAGAGCAATTTTATGTTGCTTTTAAACCAGAATTTTCCCCCACTCTGGGCAACACGATTCCAATTTTTTAATGAAAATCACTGGAAACAGGAAATTTTGAGAAAGGCAGTGAGTTATGGAAAACAGGACTCAGCAAAGCAGCTTGGCCATGCTACAGGAAGCCCTTGAGTGGAGTGATTGTATCTAGGACCCAGAATAGGGAGGGGGAGAAACTCAGGGCCTAGACCCGGCTCTACTCCTACTCCCTGTGTGACCTCGGGCAAGTTTCTCCCTCTCTGTGCTTCCATTTCTTAACTGGGAGGTGGGACACTCGACAGGGTAACTCTCAGCCTTAGCATTCTGGGATACTGGAAAGGTAAAATAAATCTAATAGTACTCTTTACCTGTTTGTATCCAATCATTTATTTTGAAAAGTATTTTGAAGTATGTTCTAGTGCCTATTTTTAGTTCTAAGAAAATCTTGTGTAGACTAAAAAATGTAGAGTGCTTTAGAGTTTTTTGAATTTTAGAATTTGTAGAGTTTTGAAATCACTGTCCATGTATATTGAATGTCTGTACTTACAGAGCCATGGGGTTCTTTGTAAGGAAGTGTACATTTCTTAGTTCAAGAGCTTGTCGGATCCAACTCTCCAGCCCACCAGTTCAGACTCACTTCTCCTCATCCCCCACTCTTATCTTCTACCATTATTTACTCTACATCAAACCCTGAAGGCTTTCTTCAGTTTCTTCTCCATATAGGGCCTCCTCACCTTTTCTCTCTTTTTGGAAAACCCATTCTCCCATTTGTTCTTTTAGGAGGGCCTTATCTCTTTGGTGTTTAAGATTCTGCTCCTATCTCCTATGTGAAGCCTTTCAGGACTTTGCCAGGTCTGTCTGACTTTTCCTATCCCATACCAATGGGAAAGTTCTAGCAAAGTGCTGATAATTCTGATAAAAGTATTTATTTGCCCACTCATCTTCTTTGCTAAACTGGGAGCCCCTGACCCCCCGATGTGTCTGCTTCCCTAATACCCAGAGAAATGTTTGACACCTGGTACTCAGCGATATTTGATGAGGGAAGAATGAAGGAAGAAATCCAAAATAAAAAACACATGTGGAAAGTTTAAGCATGATTACCCCAAATTACAGGGTCAAACCCTACTTCACATTAGCCATTGGTGCCATGAAGAATGTGGGCTTAGTATTGCTAGATGTTTCTATTTTTCAGGAAAAGCAAAAATAAGCAAATAAAGATCTCTGAATTTTTACATAAGATATCACAATTTTTAATGTTTACAATCCATTGAAAATCATTTAAAATCACTCTGGCAAATATAAACTTCCAGGTATATAACTTTTGACCCAAGATAAAAATCCACATTCCTTGGTGTATAACCCAAACTGGTGCTTTTCAAACTGGTATCTGCATTCCTATATTCTCAAATTTATTATTATCCACTCTTGGCAATCACTTTTTTTTTTTTTTAAGATTTTATTTATTTATTTGATAGAAAGAGAGAGCTCACAAGTAGGTAGAGAGTCAGGCAGAGAAAGAGAAGGGGAAGCAGACTCCCTGCTGAGCAGAGAGCCCCATGTGGAGCTGGATCCCAGGACCCTGAGATCATGACCTGAGCTGAAGGCAGAGACTTTAACTCACTGAGCCACCCAGGTGCCCCAGCAATCACTTTTAGTTTCTATCACTTTTTGATAACATCTCATGCTTATATTCTTGTAAGACCATTGCATTTACTGTTCTTCTTTTGGCCTTTGGCCCTTCTATGGGCCTTTCTTTCATTCTCCAGTTGGAGAAATTGTTTTATATTTCAGTATCAGGTTTCCATGTCTTAGCTATTTCCTATGGACCCTTCTACTCCATAGAAAGAGAGATTCTTCCCTCTAGGTTTTAGACATGAGGGTGGACTTCTGTTATTGTTCTTGCCACCATGTATTATAGCCATTTGTTGGTAAGCTCTTCTAGAACATTCTTTTATTTATCTATTTGTTTTTAATGTATTGGCTTTCTCCACTGTGCCAGATACAGTGCTACTGTTAAGGATTCAGATGTGAAATCCATATTGTCTCCATTCCCAAAGAGCTCATAAAATCTAATAAAAAAAAGGGACTATATTTATCTCTGAATTTTTAACATCTTACAGCAAATTAATAGAGATTCAGTAGATTTCATTAAGTGAGTCAAATATACAGTGCTAATTTTCTGAGTATTTATGAGGAACAGTGCACTCTGAGGGAAGAAAAAATGGTAGGTATTCTATGAGTACTTGGAAACAAAGATAAGGCATGAATTTTCCCCTGGATTTTTATGATCTGCTTGGGAATATCTCTATCTGTGTCTGTATATGAGTGGAACATGATTGCATTCGAAGTCCCATGTAGAAAGTAGATGATAAGTGTTACATATGTTTAACATAATGAAAGATAATCATGAGGTGGGGTAGTTAAGAAAGACTTCAGTAAGAATATGGGTTCTGAATTGTGAATTAAAGGATTAATATGATTGGGTTGGGGATTGAGGGAGAGGCATGGAGGAGGTGATGCTTATGAATATAGGTAGGGATATAGGAATAGGTAAGAAATTTTTGGAGATGAGTAAAGAAGAAAGAAAGAAGGGAACTAATGCTTAATGAGCACCTCCTCAAGGCCATGCTTGACTTGACCCATGTCACACACAATTATCTCTTGTCCCTCCCACATCTAGGCTGTATGCTCCTGGAGACAAGGACCTTTACTATTTGACCACCACTGTATACCCACCCTGAGCACCATATTTTGCACATTGTAGATACTCATAAATAGTTGTTAATAGGGATTAAGGACACCATAAAGTAGACATCATTGTATCCATTTTACAAATAGGAAGACTACAGTTCAGAGAAGGACAATGACTTGCCCAATGTCCAAGACAGTTGTTAAACTGTGACCTGGGCCACATCATCAACATTCTGTAGGAACTTGATAGAAGGGAAAATTCTTCAGAACTATGGAATTGGAAATCCAGGTGATTGACTCATGAGAAAGTGTGAGACCTACCCATTCTGGATAGAAAGTGGCAGGCTGAGGTTTTCCTGCTTAAAATTCTACATTTGGTCTGTCTGCAGCCAAAGAATTAAACTTTAAGGCTACATTGCCTGAAGTTTGTTTTGTGGGGCATTTTCTAATGTCTCTAATGTTGATAAATATTACTTGACAAAACAAAAATTTCCATGGCCAAAGATGTTTGAGAAACACTGGGTTAAGTCAGGTGAAGCAAGTCTCTACTGTAGAGTATATCTGAGCCCATAAGGCACACTATATCATGAATCTCTAAAAAGGGAATGGAATTTTCCATCTTTTATGAGGCAGTGTGGTGTAGTAGTGAGTGTGGGCTTTGGTATCGGGCCACTTGTATTCAGATTCTTTATCACTGACTATCTTTGTGACCTCCGACAACTCTGCTTCCCCCGACCACTCTATTTCTTGGTTTCCTAACCTGTAAGTGGATAATGATAATTGCTCCTTCACAGAGTTTTTATGGAGATATTAAGTAAGATAGTATAAGTAAAACATTTATCATAATGCCTGGTAAGTAATTAGTTTGCAATACATATTAGCCATAATTATTCTTAGTGTTGATATTATCAGTGCTTTTAGAAAGTACTACAGCTTGGCTCACTCATACCCAGGTCCAGCCCCTTCTGAGTGCGTCTTCCTACCCTGACTGGAAATCCAAAAACTTCATCTGAGGGACATCCTTGAGCTAGGGAGCAATCTTTGACCCTAGTTTATGCTACACAAGCACACTTAAATTTTGGAAGGAAGAAGAGGTAATGAGAGGAGGCAGCCCATTCAGGTGACTGAATCTTCTGGAAAGGAAAAATGAGAGGTGTTTGGTTCTTTTGGGGAAGTTGAGACAGAGCTTTAATGTCCAGGGTTGGCAGCATGGGTCCCCTTTGGCAGGCGGTAGCAGTGGGAGCGGGGACTCAAAGTGTGGTTCCCAGACTGGCACTGGCATCAGAGAAAGAGCGGGTGAGTGAAGCAGGAACTTAGGCCACACTCTAGACCTATAGAATCAGAATGTGTACTGACCAGATCCCAAGAGATCTGAGTACACATTATAGTTTGAGAAACTCTTACTGGAGTCCTACGGGTCATGTCCATGGAGCAACGAGACACCTTTGCTGGCTACATGTTAGCACTGATATTCAGTTCTCAAATGCTGTTTTTGTTAAACTCATTCTGCTCAAAATCAGCTAGTATGGCTCCTGTTATCTGCAATGGAAGTTTTGACCATATAACCACAGAAATCTTCTTTTTGCGGGGGAGGGGTTAGCCTGTGACACTTTGGAAAGCGCTTTTGTAAAACAACAGGGAATTAAAGGCTACTTATGTCATGTGGGACCAGATTTTTAAGGGAGGTCATTTTGTTCTCTTGAGTCTGTTGCTCATAAAGGCAAAAGGAGCTTTGCATTAGCAAGTGTAAAAAGCCTCAACTGACAGAACTGGCTTGTGTTTAAAACAATCTGGAAATTTTCAGTGGAGGCACTAATTTGTTTCCATGCATTTTGGGTAAACATTTATTTCTCCTTACAGAAACCTTACTTCATATGTGCACCTTGTCTCAGTCAGCTATAGGAAGACACTGAGGTCATGTGTTAGAGACTAACCCAAGCCAGTTGGGTTAAGCACATATCTTAGATTTTCTTTGGTAGAAAACAGTAGGTTCAAAGAGTTTAGGTGGGAGAATTTTAGCTGCTTCCTCAGAACCTTGTTACCAGGTCATTCTCAAAGCTAATCTCAGACCAAATTCTTCCATATGTGCAAAAGTTTCTTAAAAAAAAA
>NC_081570.1:44828675-44858418 GCF_022355385.1 Mustela nigripes | reverse complement strand
GCTCAGCGGGGAGCCTGCTTCCCCCTCCCTCTCTCTGCCTGCCTCTCTGCCTACTTGTGATCTCTGACTGTCAAATAATTTAAAAAAAAAAAAAATATATATATATATATATATATAGAGAGAGAGAGAGAGAGAGAGAGAGAGATTCAGCAAGTTGACACCAAAGCCTTCATCCATGTATTTTCTAAAATTGATGAAGTTCCAGCTTTTAGCCTTCCTAGGTTTTGTAAACACGATTTTGAATAAAATGTGGCTTCCAGGGTGAGCACGTTAATTTTCAAGAGGTGGTGTTCTGTGACCCTTCAGTCAACAGGAACCATCCAGGATGAAAGGTGAAGGTAGCATATTTAATAAGAGTATAAGCTATAGGCCCTGCTGGAGTCTTCCATCTGGCACATGCAACACAAATTCAAGGGCGTGGGGGAATCTCTAAACTATTTTAGCCAATTTTTATGCATTTTGCCACCAAGAGCCCATTTCTAACATTTGACTTACTAATTAACCAAGTGCCAATTCCATCAACTAAAAGCATTGATGGCATTTGCTCTGCTAAATAACAAAGCTTTGGAATTGATTGTAGCTATTGCTATGGTAAGCCTCTTCAGAACTATAGCCTTTCTGATGTCATACCAGCTGATCATCTTTGCAATGTATATGCTTGATAAGAATGTTTGTGGGGGGCCCTGAGTTGTAGCTCTTGACCTGTTACACACACAGATTTTCATTTATGATTATGATTATGCACACATAATTTCACATAATTTATGGTGCTTAAATTATGGGTAATTTAAATGCATGGAGATGGATTGGTTTGGACAGAGCTCTAGGTTAATAGGGAAACCAAGTTTGAGTTTTAAGAATGGGAGAAGGGGGGTGGGGTTATGGACATTGGGGAGGGTATCTGCTATGGTGAGTGCTGTGAAGTGTGTAAACCTGGTGATTCACAGACTTGTACCCCTGGGGATAAAAATATATTATATGTTTATAAAAAATTAAAAAAAAATAAAATTAAAAAAAAGAATGAATTTATTAATTTGTTCTTTTACTCACTGATTAGTGAGCCTGTACCAGGTACTGAGGCCCAGAGATTAAAAGACAAGATCTATCTCAAGGGGACTAGAGTCTGCAGAAAAGAATATGCAATGAAAACAAATGGCAGATACTATGGCAGGTGAGTCCCTGGTGCTGTGGTCATGTTGGTAATGGGTGGAGAATGAAGGGGTGGAGTGAAATGGGTGCTGTCCCTGAGGGAGTGACTTCCTGAGAAATTGACATTTAAGGTGTTTTGAAGATGAGCAGAATTTGGCCAGGCTATACAGGGAGACAAAGGAGGGTGGTGATGATAATGTTCAAATAATGACAGCGTGCTTTCAAATCCACTTAAGTAATGGTGAGACCAATAAGATTATATGTTTTACCTTCCTTCATCCTCTCATTTTGGGGTAGAAAGCAATGAAAGGAGTTTGGGCTGTTATATACCATGAACTGGAACTAATTGCTTTGGAATCAGAAAATCAGAGAATTAAAGAATTTTAAGTGCCCTGTTGAAGACTCTTCACTAGGAATAAACTTTCTTGTTCTTTATCATCACTGAATGAATTTTCCCCCTCTTGGGAGGAAGTAAAGCAAAGGTTTCCAGAGCATTTTGTTGTTATTTATTTTCAGTTATTGAAGAGACCTGATTCCTCATACTACAATTTCTTGTACTGTATTCCTCACAACTTTCTGTTCAAATCCTTGTTCTGCTACCTAGCTTAGTCCTCAACAAAATGATTCCACTTTCTAAGCCCCTGCAAGGGTCATGAAATTGATTTTATTTATCATGAATTAGATAATTTGTGAACGCCTAATCTAGAGCTTGTCACATAAGAGAAGCCCCTACATGTTAATCACAAAATGCTGTATTGCTAATGATATTCATAATAACATTTTAAAATTATAACTTTCTGTTGTCTGTCATACTGCACAGACGGGCAGAAGACTTACGGTGGTGGGATTGGCCTAGGCCAGGAATCACTGAAATAATGATCTATCCTGTGTCTTGAATTTACTTTTAGCTTTGGCACTGAGCTCAGAAAGTCATCTTTATGTGGGAGTAGCTCATTTGACATTCCAAGCAAACACGCTATTTGGCATAAATCTTCGTGCAGCCTTCACAACAGGTGTAGTTCTACATGCCCATTGCCTGTTAAACCCATCCCCCACATACCTCCATTTCTCACTTGCTGACAGCCATCCTCCATGTTGATCCTCCTCCCTGGCTTCCAGCGCTCAGGTCCAGGGTGTCTCCCTCAAGAATGTCTACTCCATTCCTAGATAGTTAAGAAGGGTCCAACTTGTTCTTTCAGTGGAAAGAACACACACACACTTCAAAGTTTCAAAGACCTATTATTCACCTTGGCTCTGAATAAACAGTGTGGCCTTGGGCAAGTAACTTCATGTCTCCAAGCTTCTAGTTCCTCACTTGTAGGGTGGGTATGAAATACGCATGTCAAGCATTGCTGGGGTTGAGGGAGATGGTGCGTGTAACACATTTCCTACAGTGTTGGTGCACAGTTGATGCTCAGGAAGTAAGTGGTTGATATTACTTTTTATTGTTTTTATTATAAAGTTCTGATACTAACTTCTCTCCTGATAATAGAAAAAATGAGTGTTTTTCTTTTTTTTTTTTTTTTTCTTTTGGAGTACTAAGGAGGAGATAGTAATCTATGTATGTTTTCTAATCTTCCATTGTCTCACTTGTTAGTTTCACTGGATTCTTAGCATTTCCATAGAGATCAGACCCCCTCACCCTTACTTACTGCATGGTGTCAGAGGTAGGAGACCTAGTATTTAGATAAGCCTGATTTATTAAATGCATTTTTTAAAGTTTTATTAAATCCAGTTGGTTTTTGTTTGTTTAGTAAGCCCTACGCTCATTGTGGGGCTCAAACTCATGACCCCAAGATCAAGAATCAAAAGTTACATGCTCTCCCAAGTGAGCCAGGCAGGTACCCTTATTAAATGTATTTTGAAGACAAGGAAACAGAGCTATGGAATACATGGGGGTGGGTGAGACCTAGAACTAGAACAAAATTGGTCTTTAAAAAGCAATTTGGTCTAGGGTTTAGAATGTTTTCAAAGTGAGTTTATGCAGAGAAAGGAGAACCCTTTTCCACTGTCGGTGGGAATGAAAGCTGGTACAGCCACTCTGGAAAACAGTATGGAGGATCCTCAAAAAGTTGAAAATAGAGCTACCTTATGACCCAGCAATTGTACTACTGGGTATTTATCCTAAATATACAAATGTAGTGATCCAAAGGGGCACATGCACCCCAATGTTTATAGCAACAATGTCCACAACAGCCACACTATTGAAAGAACCTAGATGTCCATCAACAGATTAATGGATAAAGGTGTGGTATATATTTATATACAGTGGAATACTATGTAGCCATCAAGAAATGAAATCTTGCCATTTGCAACTACGTAGATGGAACTGGAGGGTACTATGCTAAGCAAAATAAGTCAGTCAGAGAAAGACAATTATCATACGCTATCTCTGATATAAAGACTTTGAGAGGCAGGGTGGGGGTCTGTAGAAGATAAGGAAGGGAAAAATGAAATAAGATGGGACTGGGGAGGGAGACAAACCATGAGACTGTTGTTGTTTTGTTTTGTTTTAGATTTTATTTATTTATTTGACAGACTGAGATCACAAGTAGGCAGAGAGGCAGGAAGAGAGAGAGGAGGGGAAGCAGGCTCCCTGCTGAGCAGAGAGCCTGATGCGGGGCTCATTCCCAGGACCCTGAGATCATGACCTGAGCCGAAGGCAGAGGTTTTAACCCACTGAGCCACTCAGACACCCCAAACCATGAGACTATTAATTTCAGGAAATAAATCAAGGGTTGCTAGGGGGGGGGGTGGGAGGGATGCGGTGGCTGGGTGATGGACATTGGGGAGAGTATGTGCGATGGTGAATGCTGTAAATTGTGTAAGACTGATGAATCACAGACCTCTACGCCTGGGGCAAATAATACTTTTTGTGTTAATAATTAAAAGAAAAAGTAGGTTTAAAAGCTCAACTGATGTAACTTATCAGAATCAACAGCAGCAGCAGCACCTTGACGTTACTCTTTCCTTCCTCCCACTCTGAGGGGGTGGAGTGGTGGCGAGGGGAAGGAGCAGAAAAGGGGATCGGAGTAAGTACTAACACAAAAAGGACCAAGCTGGCCCAAGGCCTGAGGGGAGAGAGGAAGACTCAGCCTTAATTAATTCCTTCCTTCCAAAGAATCAGAGGGCTTGGAAAGAAGCAATAATAGAAGGTAACCCTGGAAACAGCTAGAAAGACACCCCGGCTCTGGGAACTGAATGGAGACAGGGAGCAATTTAAGGGTGAGGTGGCCAAGAACAGCCCAGAAGTGAACCAAATGGGGACTTGCTCTGACCACAAACTTAGGGGAACATGGATACTTTCCTCTAGTCTTATTTTCCCTACCACCACATGTAGGAAAAAACATATTTGTGTACATATCGTGTTGCAGGCACAGAAACTCTAAGTCACACATACAATTACTTTTGCAGGCTATTGACTTTTCACAGGACTTAGGAATGAACGGTAGAAGGAAGGCGGGGTGGTTAAAGGATAGTCACAGCTGACTCGATTGAGGTGGTTTTGCCAGAAGCTCATTCTCCACTGCCAGATAGGTTAGGTGCCAAACAATGTTGAAATAAGAACAAATACTAGATATTATTATGTTGCAGGTATGTTCTTGGGAACTGTATAAATGTTGTTGTTAATAAGCCTCAGAGTAACCATCTGTCATAGGTCCTGTTATTCCCATTTGCAGAAATGGAACTCCTAAGATTAACTGACTTGCACAGAGTTACACTACTAGCAAATGGTTCAAATTGGGATCTGCTTCCAAAGCCATTGTCCCTTTCTCCTCATCATGTTGCATTTGGAGTCCAGTCCTTAGAGACTCAAGGGTCCCCTTGCTATTGGAGAGTGATAGTGAATCTAGTACAACCCTTATCTTGCAGTATTTTCCAGAAACGTTGCCAGATTTGTTGTTGTTGTTGTTCAATGGAACCCTTCTCCTCTGTTGTGTAGCTGCTCCCTCTCTTTCTCCTCGCTTGTCTTCTCTTCTCTTTTCCCACTTTCAGCCCATGAGAATTTCAAGGAAAATGAAATCCGTATGTTTTTGATTCATTTGCACTTAACTCATCAAAATATGATTTTGAGAGAGAGTAGATTTGCAGAGAACTAAATTTTAAAGCCCTTTGTCCCTGGAAAACAGGATGTCTACTCTGGCCAAAATCATAAAAACTTCAAACTTCAAGTGTTAGAATTCAGTTTAATACATAGAAATAATGTGATTTGAGGGAGCTGTAATTTTAGACCAACACTTTTCTGCAAGCCAAGTACAAGAAGATATGCACACACATTAGTGCTATCAGATGAAGGCTTGGAGGTGTCTGGTTAAGTAAATGTCTACTACTGCCATCATTATCATAAAGGATATTGACATTGTGGGCAAAATTACATTCACATTTTAGGATTGGAAGGAAAGTCAGAATTCACATCACTCCATACTCTCAGTTTATAGTTGAGGAAACTGAGGCCCAGTGAGATCTGGATCTATGCTCAGGTCACAGAGCTGGACCTAACCTCCTGAGTACCAGACTCCAAGTTCATTGCTCATTTTCTTGGCTTGCTATAAACCAAAACCAAAACCGACCCCACATGACATTGCATTACTTTTACTAAAAATCTCTCCAAAATAACACTATCTTTATTTTTTAAGTGTTTTTTTTTTCAATTTTAATTCCAGTATAGCTAACATACGGTGTTATATTAGTTGCAGGTGTACAATATAGTGATCCAACGAGTTCATTCAACACCTGGTGCTCATCACAAGTGCATCCTTAATCCCCATCACCGATTTCCCCCATCCCCCCATCCACCTCCCCTCTGGCAACCATCAGTTTATTCTCTATTGTTAAGAGTTTCTTTCCTGGTGTGTCTCTCTTCTTTTTCCCTTTGCTCATTTTTTTTTCTTAAATTCCACACATGAGTGAAATCATATGCTATTTTTTTTTCAGTCTTATTTCACTTAACATTATACTCTCTAACCCCATCCACGTCATGGCAAGATTTCATTCTTTTTAGGGGCCGAATAATACTCTATTGTATGTATATACCAAATCTTCTTTATCCATTCAACTCTAAA
This sequence comes from Mustela nigripes, assembly GCF_022355385.1. NCBI lineage: Eukaryota > Metazoa > Chordata > Mammalia > Carnivora > Mustelidae > Mustela > Mustela nigripes. The sequence continues at coordinate 44,852,206 of NC_081570.1, read as the reverse complement.
TGACGCTTGGGTTTCTTCCATAACTTGGCTATTGTAACTAATGCTTCTATAACATGGGGATGCTTGTAACCCTTTGATTTAGGGTTGTTTTTTTTTTTAATTTTGGGGTAAATACCCCATAGAACAATTAAATACTGTGTCATATGGTAGTTGTATTTTTAACTTTTGAAGAACCTCTGGTTTTCCAGAGTGGCTGCACCAGTTTGCATTCCCACCAACAGTGCACAAGAGTTCCTTTTTCTCTACAAATTTGCCAACACCTGTTGTGTCTTGTGTTGTGGATTTCAGCCATTCTGGCAGTTGTAAGGTGTATCTCATTGTAGTTTTGTTTTATATTTCCCTAATGGTGAGTGATGTTGAGCATCTTTTCGTGTGTCTGTTGGCCTTCTGGATGTCTTCTTCTTCTTCTTCTTCTTTTTTTTTTTTTTAAGATTTCATTTATTTGACAGACAGAGATTACAAATAAGCAGAGAGGCAGGCAGAGAGAGAGAGGAGGAAGTAGGCTTCCCGCTAAGCAGAGAGCCCAGTGCAGGGTTCGATCCCAGAACCCTGGGATCATGACCTGAGTTGAAGGCAGAGGCTTTATCCCACTGAGCCACCCAGGCACCCCTTCTGGATGTCTTCTTTGGAGACATGTCTGTTCATGTCTTCTGCCCATTTTTAGTTGGATTATTTGTTTTGGGGGTGTTGAGTTGTATCAGTTCTTTATATATTTTGAGTACTAATGCTTTATCAGATATGTCATTTACAAATATCTTCTCTACCATTCTGTAGGTTTCCTTTTAATTTTATTCTTTCCTTCACTGTGCAGATTTTTATTTGATGTAGTCCCAAAAGTTTATTTTTGCTGTTATTTCCCTTGCCTCAGAAGACATATCTAGAAAAATATTCACCAGTATCAGAGACATTACTGCCTATGCTCTATTTTGGCATTTTTATGGTTTCGGGTCTCACATTTAGGTCTTTAATCCATTTTGAATTTATTTTTGTGTACGGTAAAATACCACCATGTTTGATTCAGATGCTGGACTAACAATTTTAAAAATAAATAGTATCTCCTATCACTAGGGAAAAAGATAAAAAAAAAAGACCTCAGTTTGTATGTCAGCATTAAAAATAACCCTAATTCACTTGAGAAAATGACACTTAAACTTCACCCACAATGGAGTATATCACTGGTGGCAGTAGATATTCCTTTACACATGAAAGGTGGGAAATGAATAGAGGAAAATAACCAGTCTGTGTCAGGAAACTTATATAAGTTTCAGTAATCATAGCAACAATATTCTAATTAATACTTGAGAGGTATTATGCATGTTATTTGGGGGTCAGTGTTTATAGTCAGAGTCAGATTTGACTGTGTAATTAACTATGTTAATCTTGGTCAAAGACAAACTATGTTAACCTAGGCAAGTTATCCCTCAGTAGAAACATCTTGAGAATGGGCTTGATGGCAGAGGGTGGTGAAGATTATGCACCATACATAGCCTGTGCCTCTAGTGTGCACAGCAGGGCACACTGATGGTGATAGCATTGAATGCTTATAGCAGTGTACCAGGTACCTTCCTGAGCAATTTGTAGTTATTTATCTAATTCTTGACAACAACACTATCAAGTAGACATTATTACCATCTTCATTTCATAAGCAAAGAAACTGGTGTAGGGAGATTAATATAGGCCAGATTAGTAAGAACAGAGACTCCAACCAAAAACTGACTTCATAGCATGTTTCTTTAATCACTCAATTATTTTTATTATTAAGATATCAGATAATTTCAATGTGATGCCACAACCTGCTTAGGATATAGGGATTATTCTCTCTCTCTCTCACAGGTGAAAAAAAAAAAAAAAAACGCTGCTTGCAGAATTTAAAGTTTAATGGGGTTAATAGGCAGCAAAGTGAAAAGCAGGCTCTTCTTTTCAGATTCCAAGTCCTGTGCTCATTCCAGTGTGTCCCGCTGCCTCTCAAGGAAAGTTTGATCAAGACATGGAGTCCAGAAAGGGCTGATTAAAAACAAAAGATTCCAGAGATTGCTTGGGTTTGGGAACTGGATAGGGTGCTGGAAACCTTGAGCCGGGGGCCGCTGTGCTTACATTGTCCTGCCCTCCTGCGGAGTCCTGTAAAGCTATTTATTAACTGTGCTCCCGAGCCTGTCCTCCGCCTGGAACCACAAGGCTTTGAGAGTTCCAGCAGTTTATCTAAATTTGATCTTTCCGAGCAAATTGGAGTGGCTTCTCTATTCCAGCCGCCTTGTCTAGACCAAGTCTGAGGGGAAGGTTGCTTCCGGGGGCTCCAGTGTGCGTGGCAGCCCCCGACACATGAACTTGTCTCACTGCAACTCTCCCTTACAAGGACCTCAGAACACTTCCTTATCTTTCCTCTCACTTCCACTCATGTTTCTTGGAGGCATTCTTACTGGGCTTGGAAAGCAGAAGGAGGGGGTTTTCACTTTGGGTTTTCAAAGGAGTTTTTCACTGAGTTTAATTAAATGAGTACTTACCGAGTGTGTGTCCTGTGTTAGGCCAGTGCTAAAGACTAGGGAGACCGAGGTAAGTAAAAGCGAGTTGTTTTGTTTTTGTCTTCTTTTATCCCTGTCTAAATCAGAGTCCAGGCAGAAAAAAAAAACAAAACAAAAAAAAACCAAAAAAACAAAACAGGACCCAGCCAGGAAGTCTAATGGGAGGATTTAACACACTGAACTGGTGACAAACTTGTTAAAAGAGCCAAAATGTCAAATGGGGACAGTAAGGCCCCTTAGAGATCAGGAACATAAGAAAAAGCTTCTTGCATTCTTAGGACTGTAGACACCACGGGGAATGACAGTGGTCACAGAATCTAGCCAAGAAGAGCACCGAACAGGACCTGGGTATGGAAGAGAAGGGCTGTGACAGGAAAGGAGAGGCCAACACAGATGGGGAGACCCCTGGAACAGCAAGAGAAGGGGCAGGAATGGACTGGCATACCCCCTCCTCCTACCTGTCCACCAGCCTCCAGTGCCTCCCACGGCTAAGGAGAACTGAAGCCAGTTGGCACGGGGACCTGGGAACTAGAATTTTGCAGGGTCGGCTCTCCACACTGCAAGCCCCAGCAGGGTGGGCAGTGGATAGCACAAACCTCCCAAATGCCTCCTTCCTCTTTTCTCCATCCCTGCCACCTTCCATCCCTCAGCCTTTACGTGATGGGATGACAAAGCAGCTTGACTGGGTAAAAAGGCTTGCTCCCGCTTTAAGTGCAAGTCGTCCAGCTGCCTTCCCAGTCAGATCCAAACGTCTTCCAGTGCACACATACTTCTCTGTGGTGTCATCCTTCTTGCTGTTCCTGTCTCACCTTCTCACCTTTCCCCAATTGTCCCACACCACCTGGCCCCTGAGAAACCAAGATCAGTGCATTTCCTTTCATCTCTCCTCCTTTCTTTTGGCCAGCTTGTTTGCTCTAGATGTCTGGATTTCAGCCCCTCTTTATAGTGTTTATTCATTCCATAGACATTCCCTAGGTTCTCTCGGGTGTCAGAATTCTGAGAAACAGACATAAGATGGGATCCTTGCTCTAAGAGTGATTCTGATGCCTTCTTCCCTCCTGGAGTATTAGATCCTGATAATACAGGACATTTACACAAAGAGCAAGAAGAGACACAGGGGAGCACAACTTGAGTCTTGAGAGTATGTCAAAGATTAAATTAGGAAGTCAGGTTCAGCTTTCACTTTCTATAGGGAGGTACAGATAAGAAATTAGCGGTAAAGCTAGAGGTAAGAAGGTAGGTCATCACTAGATGGGACCAAAACAAAGGAGCTGAAGGCATTTGTAGTAAGAAGGCTGGAAGTAATTTGAGTTTATCTTAGTTGACTTAGCTACATGACGAGCTGGACGGTTTTAAAGACATAGGATGGCCCTCGCCATTTACAGAGTGGTGGAGATTGTCTGAGCATGAATATTCCTTTAAGCCAGGGCTTGGCCAACTTTTTCTAAATGGGCCAGATAGTAAAAGGTATAGACTTTGCTGGAAACATGGTCTCTGTTACAACAACTCGACTTCACCATTGCAAAAGTAGCCATAGACAGTACACAAACAAATGGGTGTGTTGGGGTTTTATTAAAATTACACCTACAAAAATAGGTATTGGCCTATGGGCCAATTTCTGCTAAGTTAGCAGACCTGTCTCCGCATCTCATAGCTGGCACTATGTGCAAGTGAGGCTTTGGCAATCTTACATCGCCATCTGACTCAGTCCTGAGGGCTTGTCTTTATTCATTTTGTGCCATGCTTCCCCACCCATTCCTGACCTTCTTCATTTCTCACCTCACCATCAATTAATTTTTTTTTTCCTTTTGGTTAATGGTTTTACCACATTCCTTAGAGCTGATGTTCAACACTACCTTTCCAGTGTTGACATCCTTCTTCCTATTTTAGAATTCCTTTCCCATTAACTCCAGTTACATTGATTGAACTTGTACTAAGCATCCAGAATTAAGCCAGGTGCTTTATGTTTATTTAATCTCTATTAGACTATTTGATATTTACATTAATTCTGTGAGATAGGTATTACTCCTTTAATTCAATAAATGATGAATTTGAAGTGGAGAAGTTCAGTACTTTATCCAAGGAGATTGTGAATGGCATAGCTGGAATTTTAAATATATTTAAATACAATAAATAAAAAGCACATAGATTTAAATAAAAAGCACTTTTTCCCCCTCTCAGTATACCTCCAAATCACACCTTAAGTTTTACGAGATCACAAAGATCTGGCGTTCAGATTGACACAATTCCTCTGCAAATATCAGGAACAGAGTATGGAGAGAGACATGTTGGTAAAAATGAGGTGGCAGTGAGCTGAGTGTCACACCTCCTGGGCTCAGGCCTGACCTGGCCCCATCAGGAGGCCTGCAGGAGGCCTCCCTGAGCCCCTCTGTTCTCTGTGTTCATCCTTTCTTGCTTTCCCTGGGAATAATCAATATGCCTTAATGCTCATGATCTTGCTACTGTATTTAGAAATTTTGCAGAACTATTCACTTAATAGTTATCTTTAGGATTTGAACATAGGTGCCTAAATTTCTAATATTCTAATAAAGTATAATGTTAATCAGTGTCTATATTCTGCTCTCAAAAGAGATGCGAACCTGAGCATGTTTTAACATCTCTCTGCAAGCATCCTACTTCAACCACCCTGAGATGGTTATTGAATTTTAAAAGATTGAATTTTATACTTCCGGCTTAAACACTCATGTAAATATTGCTGTTATTATTCATATTATACTCAATACTTATTTAGATTTCCAAGTTTGCCAATTTTAATTTTTCTTATGCTTTTTACATCTCCTCCTATATAATAGATTTTTTTTTTTCCTTAGCAAAGCCCCAGAGATAAGAATGTGGGTGGGGAGTGGTTTCTTGGTGGTGATTTTGTTTTCGTTTATATCTTCCTTTTTCTTACCATTGTCATTCTTTCCTTTAATTCTTAGAACACTTGTAACATATTTATTACATTCCTTTTTAGATCACAAATAGTACTTCTAGTCCTCATATTTTAATTTTCCCATTTTGGAGGATTTGTGATCCTTCTTCTATGCACTGATTAATACCTACATTTTGGAATTGTGCTTTGGGAGTTCAACTTCACCGCTTCTCAGCCTTTTGGCTAAAATCCCAAGTGTGGGATTTCATCTTCTGGTGAATGATCTTATGTAGGTTTTTCTCTCACCTTGCATTAGGGTGTGAGCTGCCCATCTGGATTGTCACCTGAACATCATCCCTGACTCCCTGACCTTTCTAAACTCTTTTTAATTTATTTATAGTATTTGAGAAAGAAAGAGTGAGAGAGGGGGAAGGGCAGAGGGAGAGAGAGAACCCAAGCAGACTCCCTGCTGGGTGCAGAGCCCAATGAGGGGCTCCATTCCATGACCCTGAGATCATGGCCTGAACTGAAACCAGGAGTCAACCTCTCATCTGAAAGAACCACCCAGGTGCCCCATGACCTTTCTAAACTCGTTACTGTATCTCAGAGTAAAGTGTGAGAATCCTTGCACTTACCAGAATCCTTTGGGAAGGATTTGACGATGATGAACATTTACACAAGATTTGGAAGAGACAAAGCTGCTCTCCAGCCACAGCTGCTCTCTAAGATGCGAGAGTGCAGCCAGTGCATTCTGTCTAGTCTCCTGAGCAGGAATTGAGCACATTTCTGCTGCAAAGGACCAGGTATAAATATTTTAGACTTTTCAGGCCATATAAGATCTCTTTTACCTAGTTCTTCCTCCTTTTAACCTCTCTTTTATCTGTATACCTACAGATATATACATGTGTTTGTGTGTGTGTGTATATATATATATATATATTTTTTTTTTTCTTAGTTAGCTGCCAGTACAGTAATGGGCTATGATCCAGGTTTGGCCCACAGGCAATAGTGTTCTGATTCCTGCTCCAAAGTCTATCCCACTAGGGGCAGTCAGCCCACTATCCTGTACTTCCAGATCTTGAAGGCTAGTGGTGGCCATCCTGATCTTATTCCCCACATCCTTCCAAGGCTGTGAAAGATCCTAAATTCCCTAAGGTAGCATCTGGTTTCCTATTCAAAGCTGACAAGGTGCTTTAATGCTGATCCTTGAGCAGACACTGTAGAGTTCACATAGTAAATTGGTTTCTCTGATTCCTGGGATTTTGGTTTTCTACAGTAATAAGTCAGATCTGCTCCTGGTAAGGCACAATTTTAGAATTCCCATTTCATGCTATGGTTCTATCCTCAGCCAGAGTAAGTCGGCTTGCTTCTAGCTCTGGCCTGCTACTACTTTTTGGAGATTTTCATATCCTCTTTCATGGACAGAAAGCCTATCCCAACTCTATGTCCAAGCAGGGGTCTTAGCTTCAGATCCTTACAGTGATCTGGGTCTTGGTCTAATATTTTTACAACATAACCATTGAAATTTTAGTTCCTGAGGTTTGTGTTGGGTTAATCCCCTTGGGGGCAATTCAGCTTCAGCTTCCACTAACCACTGGGGTTCCTTCTAAATTTCTGGCATAGGGAGATTTCCTTCCTTGCTTTGTAGTTGGTTTGTATATTTTTTAAAGAATGCTTTATCCAGAATTTCTCTCATTTTAAACTGTGGAGGGGGTTATTTTAGCATGTACTCTATCTGCTCTCTTGACCTGGAAGCCCAGTGTTCACATCTGCGAAGTAAGAGGGTTTTGTTAAATGATTCGCACAGTCCCTTCAAGTACTCTTCTGTTCATAGTTACTACATCTAGGCACGTTGTATTTATATATAAATATTGCTGCCAACACTCAGACACATGTGCTGGCTCAGTGGTTATTTATCATTGAAGGAAGACTATTAGTAGGAAGTTAAGCCAGCACACATTTAATATTTGGCAAGGGAAAGGAGGAAAACAATGTGGCCAATATGTTGCATGCAGTGATTGAATTCATCATGTTAACCAGTGCTGGTGAATCCAAAAACTCCTTCCATATCATCTGTTGTTTACAAAGGTATCACTCATTTGGGAAAGCAAAGACGTATTAAAGAGCACAACACAGACCACACTTGTTACCTTGGGCTCTAGTTCTCCACATTCAGCAGCCTATGAGGTATTTAGAGACTATCCACAGCAGAAATGCTCAGATTCCACACACTGCTGTTCCTCTCCGTTGGAGAGTTAATCCTTTAATTAATTCATGCATTCATCATATAGTAACTGAATTCTTGCTATGTGCCAGGCATGGGGTTTAGTGCCAGAGATAATAGAGTCCGTGAGGAAGTCCCCATTCCACTCCTCACAGATCCCATGGTCACAGGGGAAGACAGATATGGAACATGTGCCACAGGCTTGTTGAGTGAGACTAAAGATTAAGTAAAGGATTCCATGAGAGTGTACAAAAGGAGGAGCTCAACTGATGTGGAAGGTTCTGGAAGGTGAACCTACACAAGTAAATTACAGGCTGAGACCAGAAGTCTGAGTGTTAGCCAAACAAAGACATGGGGTTTGAAAGAGAGAGAGCTTCTTGTTTGAGCCACTGTATAGACGGTGGTTCCATTTACTGGGAGAGAGAAGGGGGGGTAGGGAAAAAGAGGGAGACACACACACACACACACACACACACACACACATACACACACAGACTGAGACAGAGATTGAAGGGGAAAGGAGAGGAGGGATAGGAGAGAAGAGGAGAAAGACCAGGGTTCAGCTACAGAAATGTCATTAATGGAGCAGACAGAGCTTTGGAACTAGAGAGATCCAGTTTTAAAAGTAGGTTCTGATAAGTCAATCAGAGAAGGACAATTATCATATGATCTCTCTGATATGAGGAATTTGAGAGGCAGGGCGGGGAGTCGTAGGGGGAAGGGAGGGAAAAAAATGAAACAAGATGGGACCGGGGAGATAAACCATAACAGACTCTTAATCTCAGGAAACAGGGTGCCTGAGTGGCTCAGCTGGTTAAGCAACTGCCTTCGGCTCAGGTCATGATCCTGGAGTGCCAGGATGGAGTCCCACATTGGACTCCTGCTCTGTGGGGAGTCTGCTCCCTCCGACCATCTCCCCACTCATGCTCTCTCTCACTCTTCAAATAAGTAAATAAAATCTAAAAAACTGAGGGTTCCTGAAGGGTTGGGGAGGATAGAGTAGCTGGGTTATGGACATTGGGGAAGGTATGTGCTATGGTGAGTGCTGTGAATTGTTTGGAACTGATGATTCACAGACCTGTACCCCTGAAACAAATAATATATGTTAATTTTTAAAAAGTAGATTTTGTCCCTTTCCTGCTCTGTGCATATGGACAAATGACTTAAAATTCCTGTCCTTAAGTCCCTTATCCATCAAATGAAGATAATATCAGCTTTCAACGTAGTTAAAATGCTCTATGAAGATTAAATGCATAATGACTGTCATATACAGTAGGTAGTCAGTAAGCGGTGTTTCTCACCTATCCTCCACCTAGCCAGTCTTATCTCTCAAATCATTGGTTGAGAGAATAGTAGTGAGTGACAAGAATTCAAGCCCAGGAAACTGAAGACTAGAGCTTTGCTTATTAGTAAATTGCTGTGTGACATTGGGTGAGTGACTGCCCTTCTCTGTGTCTCTGTCTCCCTCTATGTAGTGAGGGAATCAGTCTGGATGACTTCTGAAGCTTCTGCTAATTGAATAAATCAGTGATACTACAATCAGAATGTCTATAGATCTCAGAGGATACGCTAGAAAAATATCTTGTGGGCACAGGATTAGGGCAGAGAGAGATGGCAAAGGTACAAAAAAATCTATTTCCATTTCATTCAAAAAACATGAATCATCTTCTCAGTAAATAGCCTTCCTTTACTGATGTCAGTGACATGCCAACTGCCTTAAAGTGCTTGCACTTCACTCTCCTTATCAGATCTTACTGGTGAGAGATGTGTGTACTGGTTTCTTAAAACCAATAGCTTCATGGAATGGGTGTGCCTGAAAGAGAAACTCACATGAAAAAGGAGAATGCCGCAAAGCTGTATTTTCAGGATAGTGCAGAGAAGCAAGAATCTGTTTTTCATTATAAATGAGAATGTTTTCCTAGATGTTGCAGGCAGCCTTAAGTGCAGTATTCTAGAACGAGGGGATCAATGTCTCCAATGTATACTATCCTGGTCAAACCACAAAGCAGGGATCGTGTTTGAGAGCTGTCATGTGTGAAACCTCAGACTCTGCAATCAGACAGTCCTGGGATCCAAATTTGACACTATTATTTTCTGGCTGTTTGACTCTGGAAAAGTAATTTAACTAGTAGTCTAAGCCTCAGTTTCCCCATCCTAAAGTAGGGATAAGAATCATGACATCTTCTCCATTGGTTTCTTGTAAGGATTAAATAAGAGAGTGGAAGTAAAGGAATTAACACAGTGCCTGAGAAGTCATGCTGCTGTTGTTGATGACTGAGTTCTGGCCCATGAAAGAGTCAAGGCTATATCTCTTTGGAATTGTTATATTAACTGAAGGTGTTTGGCTGAGAGAAGAGAATGTTCAGAGCTTATGATCATAGGTGTAAAGACTGAAGAGCTATACTGAGGAGAAAAGCAGACTCGTAGATAGGGTTCGACCACCAGATAGAGAGTTGATTAGATAACTTTTAATGGCTCTTTTGGGTCTGAGATTCTAGGACCCAATGAAAAGCCTAGAAATAAGTTTCTCTATTTGCTCTTCCATTTGGTTAATATCTGTAGAACACACATTATCTTTGTCAGGTGTAGAAGGATGCAGAAATAAACAAGATAAGGTCTTGGCCCTCCAGGAACTCACTGTCTGATCTAACAGAGAAATTACTGGACAGTGAGAATTAAGATACTGGGTATCCATGATCAATCCTGGATCAGATTGACTTCTAGCACTAATTTTTAAAAAGATTTTATTTGTTTATTTGATGTATACAAAGAAAGAGACAGCTAGAGAGGGAACACAGCAGGGGAAGTGGGAGAGGGAGATGCAGGCTCCCTGATGAGCAGGGAGCCCTGCACAGGGCTCAATTCCAGGACCCTGGAATCATGACCCAAGCTGAAGGAAGGCGCTTAACTGACTAAGCCACCCAGGTGCCCCCTCTAGCATTAATTTTTTAATGTAAGTCACTTATCTTCCTTAAACCTTTGTTTCCTCTTTTATTAATTAGGTTCACATTATCCCTACAAATTTACAGAGTTATTTTGAGAATCAAATGAGGTAATAGGTGTGGATTACACATCTTTGATAGAGTGAGTGTTAGGTGCAGAATGAGTCTTCTCATGATTTTCACAGAATTACTACTAAGAGTTAAGATGAGAATGAAGTGCTTTAAGTATTCCATGTTCACATTTTGAACAGGGAAAAGTATCAAATTCGGGAGACAGTGTCCTTTCAAGAGGGCTTGCTAAGAACACTATCACCTCCTTCCCAACCTCGTAGTGGAGGAAGACGGGGGAAAAAGTGCACACTTTAGGGAAGTGCTAGTTTCTCCTTTCAGCTCTCAAGTGTTTTCCCTTCCTGAAGCACAGGGAAAAGGACCCAAGAAAAGTGCCCATAAAGATTGAGGACACAGAGGAAGGGTCTCTCCCCTAAGCTGGGGACTGCTCATCTTGGAGGTACTTAGCAAATGTCTCAGCAGAATGGCCGCTGCTGTCAGAGTGTGGAAATGGAGGGGGAGCAAGATGGTGGAGCTGAATGTCAAAGGGCAATCCCCAAAACATGTGAATTCCTTTCCTCAGGTAGTGACTGGGTTTGAACTATTTTGCTTCCCTAATCCTTAAATATAACTGGCCAAACTACCACTTGACAAGGAGGAAATTGAGGCTCAGAGAATCTGAATCCCTTCTATAATTGTGTTCGAATTCCAACTCGTGCCCATCTGATTTGACAGAGTGTTCTCTATGCCACACTTGACTGTGCTATGGTTAGCCAGGTCAGCCCAAGCCCTGGGCGTGGAATTCCTAAGCTTTCAAGAAAAATCTTCATAGTCCAAATGCATTAACTTCTCTAATACATGCTTACAATTATTGTTGAAGTTGCTTGAGTCTGAAGAGAGTTGGTTCATTTAGAGACCCAAATCTGTCTCAAAGCGGAATCAGTGCTTCTTCTGGGTCCTGTGGGCTTCACCACTGGGGCAGATGACTGTGACACAAGAGAAGCCCCCCCTTCTACTATGGGGGACTAGCCAGCCCCCTAAACTTCTTGGCTGGAAGTACAGCTGATGATCTTGGTCCCCCCAACACCACACCCCTTGTATCATTTAGTGCAACTCAGCAGACTCCCAGATGCCAGTTTCACATCTCTGTATTTTTGGAATGACAGCAGACCACCTGGTCCAGCATAGCAAGCTGGAAGTGCCAGGAGGTTAAACTTCAGTTCTCTGATGTGGTAGCTGACTTAACCATACACCTTTATTGACCACAATAAAGTGGTCATAGTAAAATACACCTTTATTGACCAAAATAATACACATTTATTGACCTCCCCAACCCTATTTTTCTTCTCCGTTTATCTATCTACCATTGTTGTCCGCACAACCCAAACAAACCTTTGTACGCAAATCCTTATCTGGAGGGTCTGCTTCTGGAAGTGCCAAAACTAAGAGAGTCTAAGAGTCATGATTTCCTGTTAGACTCCTGTTCTACAAGGATGTGTCTAAAAGTAGAAAAATTGCTTTGGTTCTAGGGTCACATTTACATGGTATGGAAAACAACACATAGTCCAGCTACCTCGTAGTGTCTGCCTAGGGAACTTCAACCTCTTAACAAAACAGTATGGACTAGGTTTTTTCGACCATGTGATCTCTGACTCTGTTCTCCCACCGTCTGGCTTTGGAGACATTCACATTCATGCTGAATGCTCTTGCTGTCTGTCCTGCTCTTATCCCTCTCGTGCCTTCATAAATACTCCCACTTGGCTTTTGAAAATCCAGACTTCTAAGTCTTAAAGCTATTTTGTTGTGGCGAACACCAGTCCATTGCTCAGAGTCTACTGCCTCCCTGTCTCTTGTTATGTAGGAGATTTTCTTATGATGCTGGAAGATGTCCTCACAGATAAAACCTTAAAGGTATCTGGTTTCTATTAAAAGCAAGTCTATAGGATTAGAAGTTCTTTACTGCACAGTGATGAAATGCACAACACCAGATGTAGTTGCCCACATCTTCTTTCCTATTTCCCTTTTCCTGTTATTGCTTTGTTTAATATTTGCATGGGGAAGGAAAAATTCTGAATCCTAAAGGGAACTGTCAATGTTCCTAAAGCACACTCATGCTACCATCTCCCAGGTCCACACCTTTTTGGAGGCTACCTCATATTCTAGAATCCAGTTCTGCGTAGCCTCGTTGACTGCAAAGAGCATGGAGGAAGTTAAAAGGACCCTCCCTGGCAGGTGGAACATGGTATCCATAGGTCATGGTGACAGATACTATAGATATATGTCCTTCCAAGCTCGGAGGGGATGTTTCAGAGGTCATGAAAGTAGATAAACTAGTAGTTCTATCTATAAAGTGGATAAAATAGCAAGATAACATCGCAGAGCTTCAGATGTTAGGAGGACTGCAGGGTTAAGAATGAGGCTCGAGTGTTAGCAGCAGCTTGAAAAGCAGTGGTTCTTCATCCAGTGTTGTAGAAACTGTAGGAAAAGAATGAGGATAACACCATCCAGGTTAATATCATAGCTTCCTTCCTTCTGTTTTGTAAATACGGCATTTGATGCTCAAATGCTCAGGAGAAACTTTAGATAACGTTAGATAACATGCATATTTTTATTAGAGGAAAATGTGACAATATAATTATTGACATAAATTAAGTTTATTTAAATATTATTTATTCATCTTTTCATCTTCCACTAGGGATATGCTTCTTGAGGTCATGTTTCCATCTTAACTAACTTTGTATTCTCAGTACCCCGCAGAAATTCCTATGTGGGAGACACGGATTCAATCCAGTCTTTGTTGAGTGAATGTTGAATAAGAAACCATTTGTGACCTCAGCATTTCACACAGTCCTCCAGTATGCAGATGTCTGTTGAATGACAGAATTAAGTGGCATAGAGAACATCGCACAATCCAGGGACCTGGTTTGAAAATAAGATGGCTTCTTCATGTTGTATAAGCAGGAGTGGGCTTAACTGTACAAGGAAAGGAGGGAAGTGGGATTTTAATGTGGGGAAGGGTCTAGTAGAGTATAGCATTATTATTCCTACTAACAGCAAAACAGGGAGGGGGCAGACACTTCTCTTTTTTTCCCAGCTCCCAAAGCCACTCACCCCATCATTGATTTCAAATCCTTCACACAGTAACCACTAAATGGAAACAGATCGTCCTTATTTTGCAAATATGGAAACAGGTTAAGCAAGCTGGCTTTAGTACTCTGTAAGGCTGAGAACTTGGAAAAAGTGTCATCATTTACAGTTCCTCTTTTAGACCACCTAGTGTCTCATTCATATGTTGTTTCCCTAAAGAGTACACACTGGAGAATAGTTTTCCTGGAGTTTGAGCCAAGAGCATTACTAGCGTGAATGCAAATTTCATCATGTGACTGAAGAATAAAAGGGTAGTAAGAGAAAACTGATTTCTAGGAGGAGGGGGAGGTAATCTGTGGTAGTTGAAAGAGTCAGGAGACTGGGTTTTGTTCCCAGCTATGGTACTCGTTATGTGGCCTTGGATATAAGTCCTAAAACCTCTCCAGACCTCAGTTTCCCTATCTCAAAAGTAAAGGGGTTATGGAACTTGCTCTTCTTTATTTTCTGATATTGTGAGTCTCTGTAAGATACTTCAAGTAAATGAGGGCACATAAAAACATTAGGTCTCAGGAATACTATCCAAGAACCATCAAGAGGGAAGTTGAGCCAAGTTCATAAGGCGATTTAATCCTTAGAAGCAAAACCCAGCCAATAGCCAGCCGGCTGTGATTCCCTGTGCTATGTTTTCCTGCTTTTGTGCCAACCCCAAAATGCTAAGTCATTGCTTTTGCTAGAAGGATATTTTCTTATTGCATTCTGAGGATTTGAACAAATATTTTCATTTTGAGGAAAGCTTTGAGAACATTTTCAAATTGAAGGTTAGGCTTTCAGGACAAGAGGAGCCTCCAGACTGCAAAACAGAGAGCTCCCAGGTTTGGACTGACACTCAGAGCATCGCTGGGCTCAACTTGGTCTGACACAGCCCTTTCTTTTCACTGAGACCCAGCTGGCTTTCAGCAAAGCCTGTGGCCACTGCGGCCACCATGGTGGTTCTTTCACGAGGGGCAGACACTGACAAAGCATTTAGCTTCAGCCTCAGGACTGGTAACACGCTGAGGCCAAGGAGTTGGCCCCCTACATGGAAAACTACTAGATTTGCTTCCTCCCTTGCTCCCTTTTGCAGGCCTGCCTGCAGACATTCCACGTCTGGCTCTCTCTCCCTTTCCTTCTGACTAGGCAGCTTTTTTTTTTTTTTTTTTTTTCCCCAATGGCAGCTCCCCTGGGAAAGGACAGCATGCAAAAATATTAGATCCACAAATTAACTGTCACTTGAGATCACCTTAGAAGACAACCTGCAAGATTGAGGCTCCTATAATGTCTGTATATATTTTTTAAGCATTTTCAAATACTTTGTTTTTCTTCACTCTGGATATCAGATGGGAAAGATGGAAGCTCTGAGGCGGTAAGTGGTGATAGTCCTCTCTCACTGTTGTATGAGGGGGGTCACATTTAGAACAGTTCTGCCTAAAATCACGCTCCCAGAGTAGTTTACTCATCTAGCTGTCCCTTTGTCATCTAGGTGACAATTTATCAGGAATAAAGAAGACAAGCTTTGTGTTCTTTTTTGTTCACCTTTAAAAATCATGTCAGGAATTACAGCCTCCAAAAGGCCATCCCAGAATATCCAGATTAGAATATCCAGATTATCTGACACATATTCCCATGGCATCCTGAACTTTGCTCTGTCACTTGCCAAAATATATTAAAATTATATTTCTGTCTCTCCAGTAAAGGAATGGCCCCTGTGTCTCATTCTGTCAACTTCTTAGTTTCCTGAAATGCTGTCTTCTCAAGAAGACCACCTTATTTATGGTTTTAACCGACATCCTACTGTATACTATCTGGTTTGTTTTTCCCACAGTATGTATGCTTGATGACCTACTTAACTACTTATTTGCTTATTTACAAGGTTTATTTTTATTTCCTGTCTCCATTCTTCAGCTAGAGTGTCGGCTGTACCAAAGCAATCTTTGTCCATTGATGTATCTCAAACACCTAAGACAGTGCCTGGCATATAGTAGGCATTCAATATATACTTGTTGAAAAAGTGAATCAGAGAAAATGAAAACATCTCTGTAACCCTTCAGGTAAAATGCCAGAAATTTATTATTCTGTTGAGGTTAAAGGTGTAAGGCTAGATTGAGCAAAAGTTACAAAGCCTGTTGATGAAGGAGGGGAATAATGGCAACTGTGATGTTTTCAGTAGTACGGATTGTCCCCATCTGTTAGACCTTGAGTCTGGGGCAGGGCTCTGACCCAGACAACGTGAAGGAAAGATTCTAGAGCAGTGACTTTGCCTAAGGTTTAATTAGCTATAAAAAAATGCTTGGCGAATTGAGAGGACAAAGGGTCAAGGGAGATATTACAAGATTTCATTCAGAAGGAATTAATTAGTCTTTTCAAGACTTGTCCCCAGCAGACAACAGGAAGCCATCATGAGCTGGATACATACCCACAGCAGCATTTTCCACTAATCCTTCTAGAATCTCCGGGAGGCGGGGGGGGACCAAAAAACACAAACAAAAAAAGCTTTCATGGTCAAACATGTTAGGAAACTTTGCATATTTCACAATCCAGTATAGCACAGGATTTGACATTTGATAGGATTTGAGGTGTCCTGCAATAAATAATTTATTTAATCTTGTTTAACCCAGTTTTATTTGACCTCAGAAATATGTTTTCTTTTCTTTTCTTTTTTCTTAACATCTTGTACAAATACTCCTCTTCTGCTTGTGAAATTTTCCTTAAAATCCTCCTTCCCTTCCATCTGTCCACAAATGGCCTAAATCCTCCTAAATCAATTCTAACTTCAGAACTAATCTATCAGTGACTTCTGAGAGAATAATATCTCTGAGGGCCCCAAGCCAAATTATTGTCAAAATCCACTAATTATTTATTGAAAAACTGCTTTAAATGAGGATCCAATCATAGTCTCAAAGAACTTTCTACTTAATATTGGGGGGGTTATATACAGAAATACTTCAATTACATGGTAAAGATGGTGAAGAGCATAAGTGAGATGCCTTTAAAATAAAATCAGTTTAGTGGTGCCTTGGTGGCTCAGTCAGTTAAGTTTCTGCCTTCAGCTCAGGTCGTGATCTCAGGGTCCTGGGATGGAGCCCCGCACTGGGCTCCCTGCTCAGTGGGGAGTCTGCTTCTTCTTCTCTCTGCCCCTTCCCTTGCTCATGCTTGCTCTCTCTCTCAAATAAATAAATAAAGTCCTTTTTTTTAAATTTTATTAAAAAAATTTTTATTTTATTAAAAAAAAGGAAAATAAACTTAGTTTAAAGATATGTGTGGGGGCGCCTGGGTGGCTCAATGGGTTAAGCCTCTGCCTTCAGCTCAGGTCATAATCTCTGGGTCCTGGAGTGGAGCCTCGCATCGGGCTCTCTGCTCAGCGGGGAGCCTGCTTCTCCCTCTCTCTCTCTGCCTGCCTCTCTGCCTACTTGTGATCTGTGTCTGTCAAATAAATGAATACAAAAATCTTAAAAATGAAAAGATATGTGTGGCTTTAGCAACATGGGGTCAATGAGAAGAGGAAAGAGGGTAGAATTGGCCACAGAAAGACTTGGATGAATTTTGGAAAACTAATCTGGCTCTAGCACTAGTCTCTGAAAGAATAGGTCAGTAATTTAATATTTAGTGTTTCAAGGGGGTATAGAGAATGCATGCTAGGCTCAGTAGGCATCAACAGCCATGGAACGTCTATTAATAAGGTGAAAGTGGCTCTTACTTAGTCAGTAAATACTTATTGTGCAGCAGCCATTTGCTCGATACATAGAAAGGAATAGATAGTTATAGCCTCTCTCCTGGAGACCATGGTCTACAAGAGAGGAAAAGGTAGATGATCAACATTATCCTGTCACTCATCCATGGTAAATGGGATTTATTTATTTGAGCAAATTCTCAAGGCTCCATGTGAGGTTTCAGAAAACAGGTTGTAAAAGCCAGAAGGAACTTGACCTTGCCAGGCAATTCATTCTTTCATGTCAGAACCCTGTTTCAGGGATTTGAAGAAGCAGTCTTTTTAGGGAGTAAGTTAGCAAGAAACATCAGTGAACATGTGGGCATGTGGTAGGTATCACACAGAGAAGATCTAGTTTAATCCTCATGACCATCCTTTGAGCTAGGTATGTTACAGATGGAGAAACTGAGATTCAAGGTGTCAAGTAACTTTCCTAGAGTTCCCTAACTTGTAAATATCAGAGTCTGATGTCTTCATGGAGTTGGGTCTTCATGGTCTGTCATGAGAAGCTATCCAAATATTAACATGTCAGAAAGTTTTGCAGATGTGAAGTAAGATCCAAATATTTCTACAATCAAGATAACCCAGATTTTCACAGTCCAGTTGGCTCATGTGGTAATCTTACTATTAACAAATGTATTACCCCGTTAGAACCTGTGGAAATGTGGAAACTGATTTTGGAGCAAAACATGGAGGTAGGTAGAAAATGATATAGAATATTAAGTAGAGTCAAAGTGTTAAGTCATAAGAGAAAAAACCATTTTTTTTTTAATTTTTTATTTTTGATAAACATATATTTTTATCCCCAGGGGTACAGGTCTGTGAATCACCAGGTTTACACACTTCACAGCACTCACCAAATCACATACCCTCCCCAATGTCAATAATCCCACCCCCTTCTCCCAAACCCCCTGCCCCCGGCAACCCTCAGTTTGTTTTGTGAGATTAAGAGTCACTTATGGTTTGTCTCCCTCCCAATCCCATCTTGTTTCATTTATTCTTCTTCTACCAACTTAAGCCTCCATGTTGTATCACCACTTCCTCATATCAGGGAGATCATATGATAGTTGTCTTTCACTGCTTGACTTATTTCGCTAAGCATGATACGCTCTAGTTCCATCCACGTTGTTGCAAATGGCAAGATTTCATTTCCTTTGATGGCTGCATAGTATTCCATTGTGTATATATACCACATCTTCTTGATCCATTCATCTGTTGATGGACATCTAGGTTCTTTCCATAGTTTGGCTATTGTGGACATTGCTGCTATAAACATTCGGGTGCATGTGCCCCTTTGGATCACTACATTTGTATCTTTAGGGTAAATACCCAATAGTGCAATTGCTGGGTCATAGGGCAGTTCTATTTTCAACATTTTGAGGAACCTCCATGCTGTTTTCCAGAGTGGCTGCACCAGCTTGCATTCCCACCAACAGTGTAGGAGGGTTCCCCTTTCTCCGCATCCTCGCCAGCATCTGTCATTTCCTGACTTGTTGATTTTAGCCATTCTGACTGGTGTGAGGTGATATCTCATTGTGGTTTTGATTTGTATTTCCCTGATGCCGAGTGATATGGAGCACTTTTTCATGTGTCTGTTGGCCATCTGGATGTCTTCTTTGCAGAAATGTCTGTTCATGTCTTCTGCCCATTTCTTGATTGGATTATTTGTTCTTTGGGTGTTGAGTTTGCTAAGTTCTTTATAGATTCTGGACACTAGTCCTTTATCTGATATGTCGTTTGCAAATATCTTCTCCCATTCTGTCAGTTGTCTTTTGATTTTGTGAACTGTTTCCTTTGCTGTGCAAAAGCTTTTGATCTTGATGAAATCCCAGTAGTTCATTTTTTCCCTTGCTTCCCTTGCCTTTTGCGTTGTTCCTAGGAAGATGTTGCTGCGGCAGAGGTCGAAGAGGTTGCTGCCCGTGTTCTCCTCAAGGATTTTGATGGATTCCTTTCGTACATTGAGGTCCTTCATCCATTTTGAGTCTATTTTTGTGTGTGGTGTAAGGGAATGGTCCAATTTCATTTTTCTGCATGTGGCTGTCCAATTTTCCCAGCACCATTTATTGAAAAGGCTGTCTTTTTTCCATTGGACATTCTTTCCTGCTTTGTCGAAGATTAGTTGACCATAGATTTGATGGTCTATTTCTGGGCTCTCTATTCTGTTCCATTGATCTATGTGTCTGTTTTTGTGCCAGTACCATGCTGTCTTGATGATGACAGCTTTGTAATAGAGCCTGAAGTCCGGAATTGTGATGCCACCAACGTTGGCTTTCTTTTTCAATATCCCTTTGGCTATTCGAGGTCTTTTCTGGTTCCATATAAATTTTAGAATTATTTGTTCCATTTCTTTGAAAAAGATGGATGGTACTTTGATAGGAATTGCATTAAATGTGTAGATTGCTTTAGGTAGCATAGACATTTTCACAATATTTATTCTTCCAATCCAGGAGCATGGAACATTTTTCCATTTCTTTGTGTCTTCCTCAATTTCTTTCATGAGTACTTTATAGTTTTCTGAGTATAGATTCTGTGTCTCTTTGGTTAGGTTTATTCCTAGGTATCTTATGGTTTTGGATGCAATTGTAAATGGGATTGACTCCTTAATATCTCTTTCTTCTGTCTTGCTGTTGGTGTAGAGAAATGCAACTGATTTCTGTGCATTGATTTTATATCCTGACACTTTACTGAATTCCTGTATAAGTTCTAGCAGTTTTGGAGTGGAGTCTTTTGGGTTTTCCACATATAGTATCATATCATCTGCGAAGAGTGATAATTTGACTTCTTCTTTGCCGATTTGGATGCCTTTAATTTCCTTTTGTTGTCTGATTGCTGAGGCTAGGACCTCTAGTACTATGTTGAATAGCAGTGGTGATAATGGACATCCCTGCCGTGTTCCTGACCTTAGCGGAAAAGCTTTCAGTTTTTCTCCATTGAGAATGATATTTGCGGTGGGTTTTTCATAGATGGCTTTGATGATATTGAGGTATGTGCCCTCTATCCCTACACTTTGAAGAGTTTTGATCAGGAAGGGATGTTGTACTTTGTCAAATGCTTTTTCAGCATCTATTGAGAGTATCATATGGTTCTTGTTCTTTCTTTTATTGATGTGTTGTATCACATTGACTGATTTGCGGATGTTGAACCAACCTTGCAGCCCTGGAATAAATCCCACTTGGTCGTGGTGAATAATCTTTTTAATGTACTGTTGAATCCTATTGGCTAGTATTTTGTTGAGTATTTTCGCATCTGTGTTCATCAAGGATATCGGTCTATAGCTCTCTTTTTTGGTGGGATCCTTGTCTGGTTTTGGGATCAAGGTGATGCTGGCCTCATAAAATGAGTTTGGAAGTTTTCCTTCCATTTCTATTTTTTGGAACACTTTCAGGAGAATAGGAATTAGTTCTTCTTTAAATGTTTGGTAGAATTCCCCCGGGAAGCCGTCTGGCCCTGGGCTTTTGTTTGTTTGGAGATTTTTAATGACTGTTTCAATCTCCTTACTGGTTATGGGTCTGTTCAGGCTTTCTATTTCTTCCTGGATCAGTTGTGGTAGTTTATATGTTTCTAGGAATGCATCCATTTCTTCCAGATTGTCAAATTTATTGCTGTAGAGTTGCTCATAGTATGTTCTTATAATAGTTTGTATTTCTTTGGTGTTAGTTGTGATCTCTCCTCTTTCATTCATGATTTTATTTATTTGGGTCCTTTCTCTTTTCTTTTTGATAAGTCGGGCCAGGGGTTTATCAATTTTATTAATTCTTTCAAAGAACCAGCTCCTAGTTTCGTTGATTTGTTCTATTGTTTTTTTGGTTTCTATTTCATTGATTTCTGCTCTGATCTTTATGATTTCTCTTCTCCTGCTGGGCTTAGGGTTTCTTTCTTGTTCTTTCTCCAGCTCCTTTAGGTGTAGGGTTAGGTTGTGTACCTGAGACCTTTCTTGTTTCTTGAGAAAGGCTTGTACCGCTATATATTTTCCTCTCAGGACTGCCTTTGTTGTGTCCCACAGATTTTGAACCGTTGTATTTTCATTATCATTTGTTTCCATGATTTTTTTCAATTCTTCTTTAATTTCCCGGTTGACCCATTCATTCTTTAGAAGGATACTGTTTAGTCTCCATGTATTTGGGTTCTTTCCAAACTTCCTTTTGTGGTTGAGTTCTAGCTTTAGAGCATTGTGGTCTGAAAATATGCAGGGAATGATCCCAATCTTTTGATACCGGTTGAGTCCTGATTTAGGACCGAGGATGTGATCTATTCTGGAGAATGTTCCATGTGCACTAGAGAAGAATGTGTATTCTGTTGCTTTGGGATGAAATATTCTGAATATATCTGTGATGTCCATCTGGTCCAGTGTGTCATTTAAGGCCTTTATTTCCTTGCTGATCTTTTGCTTGGATGACCTGTCCATTTCAGTGAGGGGAGTGTTAAAGTCCCCTACTATTATTGTATTATTGTTGATGTGTTTCTTTGATTTTGTTATTAATTGGTTTATATAGTTGGCTGCTCCCACGTTGGGGGCATAGATATTTAAAATTGTTAAATCTTCTTGTTGGACAGACCCTTTGAGTATGATATAGTGTCCTTCCTCATCTCTTATTATAGTCTTTGGCTTAAAATCTAATTGATCTGATATAAGGATTGCCACTCCTGCTTTCTTCTGATGTCCATTAGCATGGTAAATTCTTTTCCACCCCCTCACTTTAAATCTGGAGGTGTCTTCGGGCTTAAAATGTGTTTCTTGGAGGCAACATATAGATGGGTTTTGTTTTTTTATCCATTCTGATACCCTGCGTCTTTTGACAGGGGCATTTAGCCCATTCACATTCAGGGTAACTATTGAGAGATATGAATTTAGTGCCATTGTATTGCCTGTAAGGTGACTGTTACTGTATATGGTCTCTGTTCCTTTCTGATCTACCACTTGTAGGCTCTCTCTTTGCTTAGAGGACCCCTTTCAAGATTTCCTGTAGAGCTGGTTTGGTGTTTGCAAATTCTTTCAGTTGTTGTTTGTCCTGGAAGCTTTTAATCTCTCCTTCTATTTTCAATGATAGCCTAGCTGGATATAGTATTCTTGGCTGCATGTTTTTCTCGTTTAGTGCTCTGAAAATATCATGCCAGCTCTTTCTGGCCTGCCAGGTCTCTGTGGATAAGTCAGCTGCCAATCTAATATTTTTACCATTGTATGTTACAGACTTCTTTTCCCGGGCTGCTTTCAGGATTTTCTCTTTGTCATTGAGACTTGTAAATTTTACTATTAGGTGACGGGGTGTGGGCCTATTCTTATTGATTTTGAGGGGCATTCTCTGAACCTCCTGTATTTTGATGCTCGTTCCCTTTGCCATATTGGGGAAATTCTCCCCAATAATTCTCTCCAGTATACCTTCTGCTCCCCTCTCACTTTCTTCTTCTTCTGGAATCCCAATTATTCTAATGTTGTTTCGTCTTATGGTGTCACTTATCTCTCGAATTCTTCCCTCGTGGTCCAGTAGCTGTTTGTCCCTCTTTTGCTCAGCTTCTTTATTCTCTGTCATTTGGTCTTCTATATCACTAATTCTTTCTTCTGCCTCATTTATCCTAGCAGTGAGAGCCTCCATTTTTGATTGCACCTCATTAATAGCTTTTTTGATTTCACCTTGGTTAGATTTTAGTTCTTTTATTTCTCCAGAAAGGGCTTTTATATCTCTCGAGAGGGTTTCTCTAATATCTTCCATGCCTTTTTCGAGCCCGGCTAGAACCTTGAGAATTGTCATTCTGAACTCTAGATCTGACATATTACCGATGTCTGTATTGATTAGGTCCCTAGCCTTCGGTACTGCCTCTTGTTCTTTTTTTTGTGTTGAATTTTTACGTCTTGTCATTTTGTCCAGATAAGACTAAATGAAGGGGCAAGTAAAATACTAAAAGGGTGGCAACAACCCCAGGAAAATATGCTTTAACCAAATTAGAAGAGATCCAAAATCGTGAGTGGGGAGAAAGGGGATAAAAAGAGGTTCAAAAAGGAAGAAAGAAAAAAAAAAAAAAACAAAAAGAAAAGAAAAATAAAAAGGAAAAGAAAAGAAAAGAATTTTTAAAAAAAGAATACACCTAAGAAAAA